>NC_091296.1:56756136-56808636 GCF_038502225.1 Cherax quadricarinatus
CTCCCCTCCTCCCATCCCATCAATCATCACCAGATCTTCAATAAAAGTAAGTGTCATGTAAGTGTGCATGCCTTTTTCAGTTTGTGTGTATTAAAATTAACATTTCATGTGGTAAAAAAAATTTTTTTTTCATACTTTTGGGTCTCTTGCACGGATTAATTTGATTTCCATTATTTCTTATGGGGAAAATTCATTCGCATACCGATTATTTCGCATAACAATGACCCCTCTTGCACGGATTAAAATCTGTATGCGGGGGTCCACTGTATATATATATATGGGCGAAAGGGTGGTTGGAACAGATTAATTGGATTTACATTATTTCTTTTGGGAAATATTTCAGTTTTCGTACAAATCGGTTTTCGGCCGACCTTCTGGAATGGATTAAAGACGAAAACCAGGGTTTTCGTGTGTGTGTGTGAGTGTGTGTGTGACATATATATATATATATATATATATATATATATATATATATATATATATATATATATATATATATATATATATATATATATATATATATTATAATAATAATAATAATACTGTAATAGTTTTAAGCTTTGGTGTATACATGTCAAAAGAGTGTTGACAGATAAAAAAAATAAAACATCCACAGTTATAATTAATGTTGTGTATTTATTATCATTACTTCAATGTACAGTGGACCCCCGGTTAACGAACTTTTTTCATTCCAGTAGTATGTTCAGGTGCCAGTACTGACCGAATTTTTTCCCATAAGGAATATTGTGAAGTAGATTAGTCCATTTCAGACCCCCAAACATACACGTACAAACGCACTTACATAAATACACTTACATAATTGGTCGCATTTGGAGGTGATCGTTAAGCGGGGGTCCACTGTATTTCTCTATATAGTTATAAATTAATTAGGAATGTGTTTTTGCAAGATTGATTACTTGTCAGCTGCTGATTATTCTTGGGCATAAACTCAACATATTTTTATCTTACCCCCTCAAGAAAAATGGATTTCAAGTTGTACCCCTCTTCAAGGGGGGCTCCTTGGTGGGTTGAAGAGACTCTTGGTATGAGGAATTAGACCTTTTGGTGCCCTTCCTCAGACCGAACCTAATTACCCCCCAATCCCCACTTCCCTATCCCATCCCCCTTTTCCCTTTACTCCCTCCCAGCCCTCCCTTTTCCCTGCCCAGTTTGTAGCCTCTGGAGCCTTCCCCTCTGGCATTATGGTTTCTAGGTAGGGGGAAGTGTGCTGGGGTTCTTCGGCAGTGTAGTTTGCTGCGGAATCTGGATCATCTTGATGTGCCCTGCTCCCTTCCCGGATTTCCAGGAGGTAGGGCAGGGTGTCCTACAGGTGACGAGTGTATCTCCGGAGGCTGCCTGTCAGTTCTGGGAGGTGGCAGCTGAGGAAGGTATGCTTTGTGGTGAGTGTCCGACCTCCCTCTCTTTTGTTTGCTAAGGTGGCTCAGTGGATGTGAGGTTGCTATCCCAGATTATTATTATTATTATAGTCAAGGGGGAAGCGCTAAACCCGTAGGATTATACAGCGCCCAGGGGGGGATGTGGAAGGCATTCAGGCTTAATTCGGGGAACTGGAGCACAGATTCAATTCCCTAAATCAAGAGCCCCTCACCAACATCATGCTATCCCAGAGCGCTGGTTTACTGGTGTGAAGGGTAGGGTATGGCACAGGTTCCACACTGCATCTACACTGCTGGTGGTTTCAAGGTCCTCTTGGATGAAGGGAGGAACTTACGGCCTTTCCATGCTTTCTGGTAACTGTCCATCTGCTGTCCCTTTCTGTTTGTTTTTCTTTCCTTCTTTTTTTCTTCTTTCTTTTGTTTTCCTAAAATAATAATAAGAAAGAAGTGCCATCATCATAGAATCCTCATTCCATGACCCCCCTCCTCCTCCTCCTCCTCCCAGGCCCCTTTCTGTTACCGCATCCTGTTCTAACCCAGCTTCGTTATTGGACCATTCTCCAGACTTTTTCCATACTCCTGTACCTTATGCTGGTGATACTTTGGCACCTGCTCCAGGTGCTGAGGCTCCACCCATTTCTTCTAGTGCCTCTGCCTCATGCATGCCTTTAACTAAGTGTCCAGCTTCCCCAAATACAGTACGACAGTTTTCAGATTGCCCACCTGCCTTGGGTCAGGTCACCCACAGTCCTACGCCTAAACGCTCCAGACCATTTGCTGATGACGGTTCTTCAATTTCTGCTCATTCAACCCAGAAATGACCTACACAACACCCACATCCTTTACATACTGTGTTTACAAGTACACAGTGGACCAAATTCTCTTCCCTACAACCGACATCTCCAACTGATTATCTTTCAGACCATAGTATTGGTAAAGCTCTTTTATGACGTGTTGGCCAAAATATATCCTTCCACACTCTTTGAAGTGGTGCGCACATCGTTACAGTTCAGAATGCAGAACAAACTTATGATCTTTCCCATCTTATTTCTATTGATAACATTCATATCACAGTTCACAAGCATGCTACTCTCAATTCTTACAGTGGTTTTACTGTGTACCATTATACAGTGTGATTTTCTGTCTTGCTGTGACAATATTTTGGAGCAATTAGCCCTTCAGGACCTTCCGATTCTCAAAGTGGATACATATATCTTGCCCGCTTGCAGGCAAAGGCGCTTTCCCAGTGGTCTGGTGGCTAAAGCTCTCACTTCACACGGCGAGGGTCTGGGTTCGATTCCCAGCCAGGGTAAAAACATTGAGCATGTTTCTTTACACCTGTTGTCTACATTAACCCATCAGTGAAATGGGTACCTGGGAGTTAGTCAATTGGTGTGGGGTGCATCCTGGGACACTGACCTAATTTGCCCGAAATGCTCAGCATAACAAGGGGCTTTCTATATAGTAGTATGTCATTGATGTCAGCTAGGTCTGCATACCATGTAGAAGTACGTACTGTACTTGTAGTAAATAAAGATATTATTATAATAACATCGCCCACTTAATCTTCGAGTGCCATGAACTCTTGTCCTCCATATATATCACGGGCCATCACCTAGGGGTCCATGAAGTGGTGCCTACACCCCAACAGTGTCGAAATTGCTGGCACTTTGGACATCCTTCTAAAAAATGCAGGTCTGCAATGGAGTGCCCGGTCTGTGGATCATGCCGATACATCTTGCAGTCTTCCCCCCTCACTTGTCTTAATTGCAATGAAACTCATCCTTCTTTTTCCCGCCGATGTCAGGTACATCTTAATGAATGAGAAATCCGTTGTCTTAAGGAGACCGAAGGCCTTATGCTATGGCTGTCTCTCGGCTCCACCTTCAGGGAAATCTTCGTCATGTTCCTTATTCTCGAGTAGCTAGGAGACTTCCAACCTTGATGGTCCCCCCACCTACCAGCTCCTCTGGTGACATGTCTTCTGGGGTCACCCCCATCTCTAATTCTTTTGCAGTTTTACCCTCTGAAACCCCCACCTCTTCCTATTTCTTCTTCTTCAACTCACCCGCTAGCTTCCCAGTTTGCGAGGCCTCACACACACACACCTTCGCTTATCACCTGTGAAGTTCAGCTTGTTTCCTAAGCCCAAGTCTCTTCGCATTCTTCCAGTGCTTACAATTTCTCAACAGTTCTCCTTTTCGGCCTTGATGCCTAGTTCTTACCCCCCTTTCTAACTCTCACATGAAAGTGGAGGTTTGCCCCCCCCCCCATCCTTGTGTGGTTCCCTCTTCTCCTGTTTCCCCCAGACCCCTTCCAGCCTCTCAGACTTTTTGGTTCCCTCCATAGTCTCCCTGATCTCTACCTGCTCTACCTCACCTGTCTCTGAAGTCTTGGTATTGGCACCTTCCTTGTCCGCTGAAATACATACTTGATGTTATCTCCAGTGTGTTGCAGAGATGAAACCCTCGATGGACACAAGTGCACCTCCAAATGCCCCTTCTTATTTTTCACAACCCTCACAGTAATCTTTTCCCTCACAGTATTCAGATTCCTCCTTGCTTACATGCTTTCTGTTGCCTCCACACATTGACTTCAATGACCCTACTAGCCCATAGATTTTATCGCTTCTCATTGTTAACATACCCATCTTGTGAATAATGACTTATTTACAATAGAATATTCGTGGCCTTGGGTAATCGAGGAGAGCTCCGGGTGTTGTTCTCCCAGTTTTCCCCCAGTATGTATTGAATTACAAGAGCCTAAAGTTCATTCAGCAGTTATCCGTCCCGTTTCAGGCTGTGATACTTCATTCTTCTGATCTCTTTCCTGATGAAACTTAACCCTTTGAGGGTTTTCGTCGTACTAGTACGTCTTACGCGTAGGGGTTTTTGACGTACTAGTACTCATAAATTCTAGCGACCTCAAATCTAGTGGGAGAAAGCTGGTAGGCCTTCATATGAAAGAATGGGTCTATGTGGTCAGTGTGCACAGTCTAAAAAAAATCCTGCAGCACACGGTGCATAATGAGAAAAAAAAACTTTTTCCATTTTTTTTTAATAAATCAGCGACTTTGCAGTGTATTTTCGTATAGTATTTATTGTTGTATTCTAGTTTTCTTGGTCTCATTTTATAGAATGGAAGACATATTACTGAAATTGAGATGATTTTGACTGGTTTTACAATGAAAGGTGCCTTGAAATTGAGCTCAAAGTAGCAGAAATGTTCGATTTTTACCAAACTTCAAAAGTAAACAAATCGTGCCAAGCGTGCAATACACGTCAACTGGTGAGTCTAATATTCTTTCACAAGTGCACCAATAATATTTATACCATTTTTTACACTAATGCAGTAGTCTGCATAACAGTAAATCTTATATTTTTTGTGAGAATAAAAATTCAAAGTGGAAAGCAAAAGAATATAAGAGGGGCCTTGAGACGTGACTAATGACTAGAGGAAATGTCATTTTAGTGCCAGCAATGTCTTTCTTGTTTATTCTGGACCCTATTCCGAAATTGGCATCTTTTGAAATTTGTGTGAAATTGGCAAAATTGCTAAATTCTGACCACTGTACTGGATAGTTGAATTTATAAATGGGTGGTTTCTTGCACCCATTCGATAGAAAAAATGGAGTTCTAGCGAAATATTCATGTTTTTTGTCGACTAGTACAGTGAAATTGGCCGAAAATGGGGCTCAAAGTGGGCAAAATTGCCGATCCGTAAACATCGCCGAGACCGCTAACTTTGCGAGAGCATAATTCCGTAAGTTTTCTATCAAATTTCAAACTTTTGGTGTCGTTATGATCGGGAAAAGATTCTCTATCTTTTCATAAGAGAAAATAATTTTTTTTTTTTTTAAATTTGGCCGACCCTGAGAACGAGTTTCGGAGAGGGCCTGTCGACCCTCAAAGGGTTAATGAGAGTGCACTTCTTGTGTGCGTAGATATACCAGTTCAACAGTTCTTTGTTCATTCTCAGCTGCATTATACTGCAGCCCATATTTATTTGCACAGGTGGTATACAGTTTGCTCTCTATATCTCTCCCCTTCCCGTGTATTCTGTATTTCGGATGTTGCATTCTTGATCTCTTCTATGCCACCGCCCATCTTGTTGTTAGGTGATTTTAAAGCTCATCATCATTTTTGTGGAGGGCCCCACTGTGACTCTTGTGGTGATCAGTTGGAGACTCTTCTCACTTCTCATTCTCTTCATGTTTTAAATACAGGTGCTCCCACCTATTTTGACTCTCGCACTCGGTCTCTCTCTCTTGCATTGATCTTTCTATCTGTTCCTCGTCAATTGCCCTTCATTACGTTTGGTCTGTTCTCCCGGATTTGGATGACAGTGATCACTTTCCTATTATTCTTACTTCTACTATGTATTCCCGACCGCCTTGTAGCATTGGCAATTTGGACGAGAGAATTGGGACATATACTCTCATCTCACCACTTTTTGTGAGGACCCTTCTTCGTCCTCTATTGATGAGCTGGTGCACCAGTTTTCGACCTTAGTTTTGACTGCAGCATCATGCTCTATTCCTCAAACCTCAGGCAGGCATTCTGAGACATGTGCCTTGGTGCGTTTGAAACGTGCTGCGTGGGGCCATTATCAATATAATCTGACTGCGGATAATTTTTTGGATTTTAAGTGAGCAAGGGCAGTCGCTCGCCACTAAATGCACGTGTTAGCAGGACTACATTTCTACTGTTACCTCATCTTCCCCTATGTGTGCGGTTTGGAAGAAGGTACGGAAGTTGTGTGGCAAATACACTCTGGACCTAACTTTCGTTTTGCAGGTTGCTGGTGTTAATATTGTGGAACCTATTGAGGTTGCCATGGAAATCGGGAACTATCTTGTCCTAAGGGCTTCACCTCTGTCCCTCATTTCTCGCTTCTAGGTCTGCCAGGGAGCAATCGCCCTTGGATTTCTCTTCTAATGGGATGGAGCCATATAACATACCTTTTACTCTCTAAGAGCTAGAGTCCACGCTTTCTGCTTGCTGGTCTTCTTGTCATCAGTGTTGAGGCTGGGAGACACACTCATCTTCGCATTGGCCACACTCGTCTTACTCATGGGTATCTCATGGAGAGGTGCCCTGTTCCACTCTGTGAGACTTGTCAGGTTCCAGTTTCTGTTAGTCATATTCTGCTGGACTGTCCACTCTTATCAACGAGCACGCAGAATTTTCCTCCAGCATCGTCACCGCTCTACTGCCCTTACTTTACCTTCCCTTCTTGCTGATGGACCCTCCTTTAACCCAGACTCTCTCATTGACTTTTTTGACAGCAACTGATTTACTGCACAATCTCGGATGATGATGCCTCTAGTACTCCTCACAGCCCTTTCTACCTCAATCTCTTGCTACCCTCTACCCCTGCACTATCCACTGCCCCGCTGCACTCCATGACCTAGTAATAATCCCTCTCCCTCTTGCTACCAAATACCCATGCACCCTTCCCTGCCCTGCTGCGCTGTATCACACTTGTAGGTTTAGCGCTTCCTTTTGATTATAATAATTATAATAAGGTTTCTAAAAAATTTAGGTAAATCAGCCTTGAGGTGTTCATTGGTGAGATATGCACAAGGCTAGTAACTCATAATTAATTTCACATTCCTGATCCTTTACCAGTCATTTACCTACCCTAGCTAAACTAAAATATTGAAAACTTATTAAGTCATGATCTCATAGCAAGTGTATCATCTTATCATTTGACCACGGGAAATTTTCTCTGACAAGTTTGTCATCCAGATGGACCACATCAACCATTTCCACATACTTCTGTAGCAACTAGGACAAGGAAGGTAAGATACAATTTTTTTTTTTTTTTCACATTTTAGCTTACTACACAACATTGTTGAAAAAATAAGGGTAAGAGAAAGCAACAGCTGATCACAGCCACAGGAAATTTCCCTGACAAGTTTGTGGGCCTTCTGGGCTACATCAAGCATCTTGGTACACACTTGTGTAGCAACAAGGATGAGGAACAAAGAATTAAAGGTAAGCTCAAACTCTTACACTTTAGCTTATTTCTAATGAGAAGATTGAGTAATGGTGGTGGTGGTTTTTTAGGGTCATTATAACTTGCGCCATGATGTGCTTGACATTTTCCTTTCCAGACATTTCCAGTTAAACAAGTGACAAGTAAAAAAAAACCCTACTGTTTTTGATGAAATAAGACATTAAAAGTTTGCTCTGCTCTTTTAGTGTCTAAGACACAACCCTATTTTAACCATGTTATTCACACCCTAAGCATGCCAGTTAAAAATGTTTTAGAATATTGAATATTGGTTTCCAATTTATCTTGGTCAGTTCCTAATGTAGCAGTTTCCTGGTACAGTATTTACCAATAGCATTATTACAGTTCAACACTCAGTTAACCCTTTCAGGGTCGGCAAGCCCTCTCCTGAACTTGTTCTCAGGGTCAGAAATTTTTCAGAAAAAAAAAAAAAATCTTATGAAATGATAGAGAATCTTTTCTTGATCATAATGACACTAAAAATATGAAATTTGATGGAAAACTTACGGAATTATGCTCTCACGAAGTTAGCGGTCTTGACGATGTTTACGCATCGGCGATTTCGCCCACCTTGAGCCGTATTTTTGGCTAATTCCAATGTACCAGTTGACAAAAATCATAACTATTTCGCTAGAACTCCATTTTTTCTATCGAATGAGTACAAGAAACCACTCGTTTACCGATTTCAACTATCCAATAAAGTGGTCAGAAATTGGCATTTTTGCCAATTTCACACAAATTTCAAAAGATGCCAATTTCCAAATAGGGTCCACAATAAACAAGACAGACATTCCTGGCACTAAAATAACATTTTTTCTGTTCATTAGTCACGTCCCCAGGCCTCTCTTATATTTCTTTTGCTTTCCACTTAGCGCTTCTTTTTGATCATAATAATAATAATAATAATAATATTCTCACAAAAAAATAGAAGAATTACTGTTATGCAGACTACTGCATTAGTGTAGAAATGGTATAAATAATATCAGCACCCTTGTGAAAGAATATTAGACTCGCCAGTTGACGTGTATTGGACGCATGGCATGATTTGTTTACTTTTGAACTTTGGCAAAAATCAAACATTTCTGTTACTTTGAGCTCAATTTCAAGGTACTTTTCATTGTGAAACCAATCAAAATCATCTCAATTTCTGTAACATGTCTTCCATTCTATAAATTGAGACCAGGAAAACTAGAATACAACCATAAGTAGCATACGAAAATACACTGCAAAGTCACTGTTTTAAAGCAAAAACATGGTCGGAGCTATTTTTTCTCGTGCACTGTGTGCTGCAGGATTTTTTTTTATACTGTGCACACTGACCACATAGACCCATTCTTTCATATGTAGGCCTACCAGCTTTCTCTCGCTAGATTTGAAGGCGCTAGAATTTATGCGTACTAGTACGGCACCAACCCTGGCATGCAAGCCGTACTAGTATGGCACCAACCCTGAAAGGGTTAAAATATTGATAGATTTCAGTGATTTCACCCCCCCCCCTCCCTACCAAAAAAAAAGTGAACTTGACTTACTGGCAGGTTAACATTAAAGGTTTACTTGTATTTTTAGTGAAATATACCTTCCCTTTGTATAAAGGAAAAGGAGAATAAGCCTGTTGAATATAGTGGATAAAATGTATGATAATTATTTCAGTAATAATGTTAAGAGTAAAACAAAGTAGGATTGCAAAGGATTAAGGATTATTTAGGAAGAGTAAGGGGTGTTTAGACTGCAGGCTTCCTCACCTTAATGATCTCTCCAAATTTTTTTTATTTTCAGCAAAATTTGCTGATATTCATTCTCTCTCCTTTTGCACTCTCTCCCCATATTTTTTTTTTAATGCTCTTTTCCTCTCCATATACTCTGCCTTTTTTTATATTTGCAATTGCAAAATCTTTTATATGGTAACTTTTTCTCCCTTACCACCTCTACCTCAGTGCTTCGCCAGTCATTCATCATCCCACCTGTACCCACTCTCCTCTACTATGCACTCCAGCACTGCATTCTTAAATTTACCCCATACCTCCTTGACCTCATTTTCTGTAATTTGTCTAACCCCCTTTCTCACGGTAGTCACTTATGCCTTTCCCTGCCTCCTCCAATGCATTCAGTTTCACATATCTCCTACTCACTGCTACCAGTCTCCTTATACTCCATCCACCCCCTACTCTTACTGTAGCTACCACTAAACAGTGATCAGACATCTCTGTTGCTCCTCTAAAAATCATGCAAATCCATAAGGTTACTGTTGCGATATGGAGTGCATAACATTGGGTTACTGATCCTTGATGGGGTATCAGTTACTAGGTTGGCTATTGTCTAGGGGAAACTCCATAGCAACAAGGTTTTAGTGCAGCCAACATAGCCTTTTAAAAAGGACTCTCTTTGTTAACCTTCTTTCTGTAGGATGGCCAAAACTCTTATAAAATCTGTGTCTTTAATAACAATAAAACTTATAGTATCTTCATATATTTATGAACTATATATTAATTAAAATAGAGCAATAAAATTGTTTTTTCCTTTACACATTAAGGATACTATTATATATATATATACACAACTATTGTTACGACACAAGAGTCTACTGGAAACAATTCACAGTAGTAGAGTCAAGCAATCAATCTGTTGCTCAAATACGATTTCAGGTAATATGATCAGTGAACTCTTAGAAATTAGATTAGAAGTGGGAGTGCTAGTCAGAGTGAATGTGGGAACCTACTCAGAGCAAGGGTGGTGTACCTTCTCTGAGCAGGTGCTGTGAACCTACTGCCGGTACCACTGAGTGGTAAGCCGACGTCACGTTGGTCACGTGACTGAGGGAGACTTAAGTACCTGAAGTGCTAACCGGCACTTACACTAGTGGTTTCCCACTACATGACAATATTAAGAACTGCTAACAAAACGTAATATAATACAATATTAGCATTATCATATATATTATAAAATAAAGGAGCACATCCTTGTATAAAATATAACGGGTATGGCCATACTCGTAACAGTTACCCATTAACCTTCTGCCTACTAATTTATAATCTAACTGCTGTAAGTGTAACCTATATATCTTGTATACTTATTTATTCTCTTTTTCTCAAAATAAGTATATTCTGTTACCAAACTCCTTTCTATTCAATTAAGGGGCCCCATTTTCACTTATCCCCTGGCATTCCCTGTTACACTGTCAACAACAGCCTCTCCCAATTTATCATTTAGGTCTCCATAATAAGTAGCCTCTCCCTTGGCTCCAAACTCCTTAAACATTCACTTAACACATCTCAAAACCTCTCCTCTACACATCTTGCCATCAGGTACATGCACCATAATCCACTTCTTACAACCCACCTTTGTTATAATCCACATTTTTTAAATATACACTACCTCTTTTCTTTCCAGAGTTGGGATATGTGCTCCCATTACTGTAGGTGCCACTTAACTCCTCTGGGTTTGGCATTTCCCTCTGAATGCAGTAATAGTAGTTTCCAGTCAGTCATCTAATATTACCTGTACTCCCCTTAGCTGTAATTCACCCAATCAAGTCCCATTTACCCTTACTTGCTGAGTGTTAGAACATCCAGCTTCTTTTCATTCGTAACACAGAGCCATCAAGATGAATCATGCTGAATTATATTTATTCATGGAGAAGTGCTAAATCTTTAGTCATACAGAGCCTGCCTCATGGTAAAGCTTTAATAAAATATGGATTCCAATAAAGTAGATATAAAACAATTTCTTTAATTCTGGCTACATTTTTTCCATTGTACATTACCTGTACTGGATATGGCACAAACAGAATTAATAAGGTTATCTTTGAAAATTTGTTATATTTTTTAACTACCAATACAAAACTATTTATACCTAATTAAGTTTAGTTCTTTTTGGTTATAATAATAATAATAATAATATGATAAAAAAGAAGAAGCGCTAAGCCACAAGGGCTATACAGCGCTGCTTTATCATCATAATCCTCTTCAAGGGGGGGCTCCTTGTTGTGGTGAAGAGGCTCTTGGTCTGAGGAATCAGACCTGTCGGTCTCCTTCCTCAGACCGAACCTAATTACCCCTCAATCCCCCCCTCCCTATCCCACCCTCCCCTTTTTTGTTTCCTCCTCCTCCTCCTCCTCCTCCCCACCCCTCCCTTTTGCCTTCCTCTTTTTGGCCTTTGGGATTTCTCCCACAGGCGCGTTAGTTCCTAGGTAGGGGAAAGGATACCGGGGTCCATCCCATTCTGTTGAGGTTCTTGGCGGTGGCGCAGTTTGCCGTGGAATCTGGATCGCCTGGGGATGTCCCGATCCCTCTCCGGTATCCCGGAGTAGCTTTGGGTGTCTTTCGGGCGACGGGTGTATCTCTGGAAGCCACCTTTTGGATTCTGGGGGTGGTGGCCGAAGGAGGTATGCTTTGTGGCGGATATCGGGCCGCCCTCTCTTTTGTCCACCGAGGTAGCTCTTCAGATGTGAGGTTGCTATCCCGGATTGCTGGTTTACTGGCATGAAGGGTAGGGTATGGCATGGGTTCCATGCTGCATCTGCACTACTAGCGGTGCTGAGGTCCTCTTGGGCGCGGAGGGAGATTTCCGGCCCTTTCATTCCTCCTGGGAACTATTCCTCCCCGCTCCCCCCTTTTTTTAATTTTTCTTTTCTTTTCTTCTTTCTTTTTTTTTCTTAAAAACAAAAAGCAAAGGAGTAACCTAACCATGGAGAACCCAATCCATGAACCCATTACCCCCGGGCCCCTTCTTGATACCGCACCCCATTCTGACCCTGCCTTGTTTTTAGACCACTCTTCGGACACTCCCGATGCCCCTGTACCTCTTGCTGGTGCTGTTTCCTCACCCGCTTCAGGTACCGGGGCTTCAACTGACTCCTTCAATTTGTCTGACCTCCGCTCTCCTTTGACTATGCTTCCGGCCTCTCTCTCTACGGTATGGCAATTTTCAAATCACCAGCCCATTTCACGCCGGACCAACTCCGGTCCTACTCCTAAACGCCAACGTCAATCTCCTGATGATGCTCCTTCGTTACCTTCCCATTCTACTCGGAAAAGACCGACACGTCATGCACTCCCTCTCCAAGCTCAGTTTCAGACCACACAATGGACAAATTCTTTACTTTAAGACCGACTTCTTCTTCTGCCTATCTTTCTGACGATAGTATTGGCAAAGCGCTCCTGCGTCATGTTGTTAGAGATATTTCATTTCATGCTCTCGAGCGGTACGTGCATCGTCACTGTCCAGAATGCTACCCAAGCTCATGATCTTTCTCTCCTTTAGAATATCAATACTACTACTATCACTATTGAAAAACATCTTTCTCTCAATTCTTGTAATGGTACTGTCATTCTGCCCCATACCATAGTCCAACAGAATTTCCAGTCATGTGGCAATGACATTCTTGAACAGCTGGAACTGAAGGATCTCCCAATCCTCAAAGTAGACACTTATGTCCTTCCTGCCCGTGGGCGGAGACGTTACCCTTGCAATGTGGCTCGTTTAACTTTTGAAAGCCGAGAACTCCCGTCCTCTGTATATGTTGCGGGACATCGGTTACAAGTTCGAAAGGTGATACCTACACCTCAACAGTGTAGAAATTGCTGGCGTTTTGGTCACCCAGCGAAATATTGCAGATCTATAGCCGAATGCTGTCTGTGGTGCCGACGACCATTCTAATACATCTTGCAGTCAACCTCCATCTTGCCTTAATTGTAATGAAGCTCACCCATCGTACTCCCGCCGTTGCCAGGTCTACTTAAATGAACGTGAAATCCATTGCCTCAAAGAGGCAGAAGGTCTCCCTTATGCTATGGCAGTTACTCATCTCCACCTCCAAGGGAGACTACCCCGTGTTTCTTATTCTCGTGTTTCAAAACATCCCCCCACTTCTGGGGTCCCATCTTCTGCAGCCTCCTCTGTTGTTACCCCTCCCATAGCCACTCCGGCATCTAATCCTTTTGCTGTCCTTGGCTCTGACATCCCGACTACAACTCAGTCTGTTCTCACATCTTCGCGTCCTTCCTCACAAGCCCCAGTATCGACAAGACCTCGTACGACACCTTATACCAATCGCCCCTCTACTTCTCAGAAGTCCAAAAAATCCACATTGCTCAAATCATCTTTGCCCCTTCCTTCCCTTCTTCCACCTCCACACTTTACCTTTCCAGTCTCTGTGCCTAGTTCTTCCCCCCTCTCTGGCTCTATTACAAGTGTGGAGATTCACCCTCCTCCTCGTACTATGCCTTCCACCCCCGTCCCCTCCCAAGTTTCTCCCTCTTCTGCCACCTCCCAGGTTTCTGCCTCTTCTGTCCCCACCCACACTTCATCTCCAGTCCCTTACACTCTTTCGTCCCCCTCTACTTTGGTACAGTCCATTACTGTCCCAATCTTTACTCACCCTCTCCCTTCTAACTCCAATATGGTCTCCCATACATCCTTGAATTCAGAAACACTTGAAGCCATTTCAGAATATACTGCAGAGACTAAACCTTCAATGGACACTGATTCACTTCCTGTTCCTTCTCTTCCCTCTCCTCCATCTTCACAACCCCATTCTTCGCAACGCTCCGTTCCTTCGCTGCTTGAACGTCTTCCAATGCCACCACACGTTGACTTTTCTAACCCCTCTAGTCCGTAGGTGCCTTTCCCTACGGATTCCTGATATTTTCTTCATTGCCAATCATGGCCTATTTACAGTGGAATATTCGCGGCCTCGGGTAATCGGGGTGAGCTTCAGATGTTGCTTTCCAGGTTTTCCCCTGTTGGTGCTTGCTTACAAGAACCAAAATTACACTCAGCTGTTTTTCCAACCTATCTCAGGCTATAATTTATTGTATTCTTCGGATCCTTTCTCAGATGGGACCTTTAATGAAAGCGCCCTTCTTCTATGCAATGATATTCCATACTGTCAACTATTTGTCCATACCTCGCTGCATTACACTGCAGCCCGTATCCACTTGAATAAGTGGTTTACAATATGTTCTTAATATATCTCTCTCCTTCTCGAGCATTTTCTATCCCAGACTTTGCCTTTCTTGTTTCATCCTTACCACCACCACTTCTGTTACTTGGTGATTTTAATGCCCACCATTTCCTCTGGGGGGGTCTCATTGTGACTCACGTGGCATCCAGTTGGAGGCTTTTCTCGCCTCTCACCCCCTCCATGTTTTAAGTACAGGTACTCCCACCCATTTTGATCCTCGTACTCATACTCTCTCTTGCATCGATCTATCAGTCTGCTCTTCCTCCACTGCACTAGACTTCACCTGGTCTGTTCTACCGGACTTACATGACAGCGATCATTTTCCAATCATTCTTACTTCTTCATATTCCCCACCTTTCCGTAGCCCTCGCTGGCAATTTGATCGGGCAAATTGGGACCTTTACTCGCAGCTCACTGCTTTTAGTGAGGTTCCTTCTTCATCCTCCATTGATGAGCTCCTACACCTCTTCTCGACGTCAGTTTATACCGCAGCTTCACATTCTATACCCCAAACCTCAGGCAAGCATTCTCAGAAGTGTGTGCCTTGGTGGTCTCCTGCTTGTGCTCGTGCAGTACGTTTGAAACGCACTGCATGGGGCAGGTACCAATACAACAGAACCAATGAGAGACTTCTTGATTTTAAGCAGAAGCGTGCGATCGCTCGCCGTGTCATCCGTGATGCTAAACGCACTTGTTGGCGAGACTGTTTCCACCATCACCTCTGCTTCTTCTATGAGTGCAGTCTGGAAAAAAGTGAGGAAATTGAGTGGTAAATACTCTCCTGACCCGGCTCCTGTTCTACGGGTCGCTGGTGTTGATGTAGCAAACCCTCTCGACGTTGCCATTGAACTTGGCACACATCTGGTCCGTATTTCCCGAGGGCTCCATCTATGCCCCTCGTTTCTTTCCTCAAAGTCTGCCAGAGAGTTAGTACCCTTGGACTTTTCTTCTCTCAGAGAAGAACAGTATAATGTGCCTTTTACACTTCAGGAACTGGAGGCAACACTCTCAGCTTGCCGATCATCGGCAGCTGGACCTGACGACATTCATAATCGTATGTTACAACATTTACATCAGTCAGCCCTTGTAGTCCTCTTACACCTCTTCAATCTTATTTGGGCACAAGGAGTTTTTCCCCAGCTGTGGAAATCTGCCATTGTTCTACCTTTCTGCAAGCCGGGTACTACAGGACATGATGCCTCCCACTATCATCCCATCGCTCTTACTAGTGCAGTTTGCAAAGTGATGGAACGTCTGGTAAATCGCTGTTTAATGTGGTATTTAGACACACAACAGTCTCTCCGCTAGTCAATATGGCTTTCGTAAGGGCTGTTCTACTATAGACCCCTTACTACGCTTGGATACGTATGGTCGTAATGCCTTTGCAAATAATCACTCAGTTATTGCCATATTTTCTGACCTTGAGAAGGCATATGACACAACTTGGAGGCATAATATTTTGGCCCAAGCCCACTCCTTAGGCCTCCGAGGCAATCTACCATCCTTAAGAACTTTTTAACTGACAGACACTTCCATGTTCGAGTCAATAATGTGCTTTCCCCGGACTTTGTCCAAGCTGAAGGTGTCCCTCAGGGATGTCTTCTGAGCACAACACTTTTTCTCCTTGCTATAAATGATTTGGCCTCTGTTCTTCCACCCAATATTTGGTCATCACTCTATATTGATGATTTCGCTATTGCTTGTGCAGGCGCTGACTGTCATGTCATAGCAGTTTCTCTCCAGCATGCGGTCGACCGTGTTTCCACTTGGGCCACCACGCATGGGTTTAAATTTTCCAGTACCAAAACTCACCAAATTACTTTCACTAGACGCTCCGTCATCTCCGATCATCCTTTGTATCTCTATGGCTCTCGTATCCCCAACCGTGATAGTCAGGTTTCTAGGCCTTCTCTTTGACCGTAGGTTATCCTGGAAACCTCACATTACCTCTCTGAAGGCAACTTGTCACAGCCGGCTAAACCTTCTTAAAACCCTTGCTCATCTTTCCTGGGGAGCTGATCGTTGAACTCTGCTTCGCCTACATTCAGCCCTCGTTTTATCGAAACTCGATTATGGTGACCAGATTTATTCAGCGGCCTCTCCTGCTACTCTCTCTAGCCTTAACCCCATCCATCACCAAGGATTACGTTTATGCCTTGGTGCTTTTTGCTCTTCCCCTGTTGAGAGCCTCTATGCAGAAGCGAATGTTCCATCCTTGTCTGATCGCCGTGATGCCCATTGCCTTCGCTACTATGTACGCTCTCACGATCTCCACAATCCTTCCATTTATAGAATGGTCACCGATATTAGTAGACATTCTTTATTTATAAATAACAAAAAAGGCACAATACCGTGACTGGAACGATACATAAATAACCCGCACATAAAAGAGAGAAGCTTAGGACGACGTTTCGGTCCGACTTGGACCATTGACAAAGTCACACTAACCAGAGGTGGAGCTGGACGCCTATATATAGCCGTCCTGCTCCACCTCTGGTTAGTGTGACTTTGTCAATGGTCCAAGTCGGACCGAAACGTCATCGTAAGCTTCTCTCTTTTATGTGCGGGTTATTTGTGTATTCTTTATTTGTTCGCCGCCCCTGTTTGCTCCGTCCCTTTTCTCTTCACCTACATTCGCTCTTGTCTCCCCTTCAGTTACCATCTTTATATGTTCATGTAGCATCTCACTTTTCCCTACCCCCCCCTGGGAAGTTCCAGCTGCTCGGGTCTGTTCTTTCTCACTCCCTTGCTCGAAAGCCCAACTGCCTACGGTGGCTTCCTGCTCTCTTTTTCTTGATCACTTCCACTCTCATTCTCATGCCATCGCTGTGTACACAGATGGCTCTAAGTCTTCAGACGGTGTCGGATTCGCAGCAGTGTTTCCGGACAGCGTCGTGCGAGGGCATTTACTATCTTTGGCTAGCATTTTTACTGCTGAATTGTATGCCATTCTTGCAGCACTTATTCGTATCGCATCTATGCCTGTGTCATCATTTGTGGTAGTCTCAGACTCCCTTAGTGCTCTACAGGCTATACGAAAATTTGATACATCTCACCCCCTAGTTCTCCGTATCCAACTTTGGCTACGCCGTATCTCTACCAAACATAAAGATATTGTTTTTTGTTGGGTCCCTGGTCATGTCGACGTACAGGGCAATGAACAGGCAGACACTGCTGCGCGGTCAGCAGTACATGACCTACCAATTTCCTATCGAGGTGTTCCATTTCTGGACTATTTTGCTGCAATAGCTACCCACCTTCGCACCCGTTGGCAGCAACGTTGGTCAACTCTGCTCGGTAACAAACTTCATTCTATTAAACCGAGCATAGGTTACTGGCCGTCTTCTTGTCATCAGTGCCGAGGTTGGGAGACCACTCTCTCCCGCCTTCGCATTGGCCACACTCGTCTTACTCATGGGTATCTCATGGAGAGGCACCCTGTTCCTCTCTGTGAGCAGTGTCAAGTTCCAGTATCGATTAGCCACATTCTGTTAGACTGCCCTCTCTATCAACGAGCACGCAGAGTTTACCTCCAACGTCGTCTTCGTTCTACTACTCTCTCTTTACCTTCCCTTCTTGCTGATGGACCCTCCTTTAATCCTGATTCTCTCATTGACTTCTTGACAACGACTGATTTACTCCACAAACTCTGATGATACTTTTCACACTCCCCTCAACCCTTTCTAGTTCAGTCTCTTGCTGCCCTTTACCCTTTCACCATCCACTACCCCGCTGTCATCCGTAACCTATTACTCATCCATCTCCCTTTTGCCACCTGATGCCCTCGCTTCCTTCCTGCCCTGCAGCGCTGTATAGTCCTTGTGGCTTAGCGCTTCTTTTTGATTATAATAATAATAACTATAGAGGTGTTCCATTTCTGGACTATTTTGCTGCAATAGCTACCCACCTTCACACCCACTGGCAACAACGTTGGTCAACTCTGCTCGGTGACAAACTTCATTCTATTAAACCGAGCATAGGTTACTGGCCGTCTTCTTGTCATCAGTGCCGAGGTTGGGAGACCACTCTCTCCCGCCTTCGCATTGGCCACACTCGTCTTACTCATGGGTATCTCATGGAAAGGCACCCTGTTCCTCTCTGTGAGCAGTGTCAAGTTCCAGTATCGATTAGCCACATTCTGTTAGACTGCCCTCTATCAATGAGCACGCAGAATTGACCTCCAACGTCGTCTTCGTTCTACTACTCTCTCTTTACCTTCCCTTCTTGCTGATGGACCCTCCTTTAATCCTGACTCTCTCATTGACTTCTTGACAACGACTGATTTACTCCACAAACTCTGATGATGATACCTTTCGCACTCCCCCCAGCCCTTTCTAGTTCAGTCTCTTGCTGCCCTTTACCCTTTCACCATCCACTGCCCCGCTGTTATCCGTAACCTATTACTCATCCATCTCCCTTTTGCCACCTGATGCCCTCGCTTCCTTCCTGCCCTGCAGCACTGTATAGCCCTTGTGGCTTAGCGCTTCTTTTTGATAATAATAATAATTTATTATTTTATTTTATTATCACACTGGCCGATTCCCACCAAGGCAGGGTGGCCCGAAAAAGAAAAACTTTCACCTTCATTCACTCCATCACTGTCTTGCCAGAAGGGTGCTTTACACTACAGTTTTTAAACTGCAACATTAACACCCCTCCTTCAGAGTGCAGGCACTGTACTTCCCATCTCCAGGACTCAAGTCCGGCCTGCCGGTTTCCCTGAACCCCTTCATAAATGTTACTTTGCTCACACTCCAACAGCACGTCAAGTATTAAAAACCATTTGTCTCCATTCACTCCTATCAAACACGCTCATGCATACCTGCTGGAAGTCCAAGCCCCTAGCACACAAAACCTCCTTTACCCCCTCTCTCCAACCTTTCCTAGGCCGACCCCTACCCCGCCTTCCTTCCACTACAGACTGATACACTCTTGAAGTCATTCTGTTTCGCTCCATATACCTAATTAAAACCCCTTAGGGAGGTAGGTGTCTTGATTCTGGTAAAGGGTTCTTGATCCAAACAGACCTGATCTAACCTGACTTTCACATACCCCAGGTGCTTTATGACCCCTTACAGGTTGAGCGCTCAACCCATAAATGCAATAATGTATATGTAATTACAGCTTTAAAATAAAATATTTTCCAAATGTTTGAAAATAGTCCTAGAAAGATTTACTATTTGGTAATCAACATTTAAAAATGCTGTATAACCTACATAGGATTACTGCATTTTTGTGAATATAGCCCCTCAAAAGTGTCTTGATGTTCATAAGGGGCTCTTGATCCAAGTATCTGAACCTATTCTTCACTTCCTTGGATCAAACTCGATTGCCTCCCTACAGGTTAATTATACTGCATTTAGGGAAAAGCAAACCCATAAGGTTCACAGTGCTGGGGGAATGGGAAGCAAGCAAGTTCAATCCAAGGAAGGGAAAGACAGGTCCAATTCTTTGCATTAAGAGCCCCTCCCCAGCATCAAGAAATGTCCTGAGAAGCAGAAATGCAATAAAAAATATGACAGTATTTAATCATGTATACAGTAATTTATTTTGTACAAATTTGGACTAGTGTAAATTGATACCTAGAACAGTCTTTCTCTAGGGAAAGAATGAAGAATATAAAAGTAATATAGTACAATTAATAAAATTCCTTCTTCTCCCATGAGTTAAGAGGATAAAAAGTAACAATTAAAACCCTATCATTAAAGATCATATTTGCTATCAGTGGCAGAGCTATTTCTGCCACTGATGCACTTTCATACCTAACATAAAAGTTACCAATTGTGACTTCCAAGTGGTAGCTGCTCACACTACCATATTTCTGGCATGTGTTCAACATTATCTTCTCAGCATCTGCAAAGAAACAATAACTTAATAAAGCCCCTTCAGAACTCTAACACAATTATACTTTCTCAGAAAGTCAACCTTCAAAGAATTTTTTTTTTTTAACTGGCTTGTAACACCAGCTTAAGACTTTCCCTTTTACCACATGAGTACATTCTTCACATTTTTTCTCATGCTATCAGCTCCCCTTTTGCTTTATGGCACTTCATTATCCACACTGATCAAGTGCATTTTTGTGATAATACAGGTGACTCTTGTACTTAGGACCTAATTGGTTCCAGGAGAGTCATCACTAATCCTGCCATTGTAAGCTGAACAGTTATTCCTCATAAGTGCATGGTAATATTTTTTTTCCTGTGAGCTTATAGGAGTTTTATGAAGGCTATCTTGCCAAGAAAAGAAAAAAAAAGGTCATGCATGCAATGGGTGTAAGTTGTGTAGTCGTAAGTCTAGGATGCCTGTAATAATACAGTAGGGCCCCACTTTACGGCATTCCACTAACATGGTCATTTTCAAATTATAACCAAAACTTGCTATACCCTCCCCGACTTTCTAATATGGTCACTGCACCCCACCCAGTTTGCTTACATTCTCTGTGAGCACCGTGTCTCTCCATTATGTCTGGAAACTTTCCAAAATTTCAAGCATTTTAAAGTTATTTCATGATTTATTTATACTGCTCTGATAATTATACTTATGTGTACCTGTACCTAAATAAAGTTAACACACTGAGATGTTACATGTAGATGAATGTGTATGAACCAAAACCTAACGTGTTCATCTGCTTGTCTGCATACTCCGTGTCTCTCTCCTCTCTCATTTACTTGTTTTCTCTCTCGTTTATTCGTTTTGCCTCATTTACTCACTCTCACCGTACATTAAGACTACAAATATTTTAAGGTAAGTAATTGCAGCACTGTATAGCCCTTGTGGTTTAGCGCTTCTTTTTGATTATAATAATAATTAAGGTAAGTAATGAGTGTACTGTATATGCATTTTATATCTCTAGGGTGCTTTAAATATCATGTATACTATGTGTCTGTGGGGTGGCTATCATACCTCCCACACCTGATTTCCTACAAATAAATACTACTCATCTCTCACCCACCCCTCAAGGGAGGTTCCTTTAGGTTGGTGAGACTCATCTAGGGAACTGGATTTGTGCTCCAGTTCCCTGAATTAAGCCTGAATACCTTCTATCCCCACCCCCACAGGCGCTGTATAAGCCTACGGGTTTAGTGCTTCTCCATAATTATAATAACCACCTCTCACCCTACATTAAGACTACAAATATTTTATGGTAAGTAGTATAGTCTATATGCATTTTATCGCTATGGGGCGCTTTAAATGTCATAGTATATTAAGTGTGGGTGGGGTGGCCTGGCTGTCTACCATACCTCCCACACCTGATGACTTACAATACTACTCGCCTCTCGCCCTACATTAAGACTACAAATATTTTAAGGCAAGTAATGAGTGTACTGTGTGTATTTTACTTTTTATTGTTTTTAATGCCTTGTTCTATTGCTAACTTAATACATATGGAAAAATGGCATTCTGCTTTCCAGTGGTAGCCTGGACCCTAACCTGGCATACAAGTGGTGCCCTATTATATAATATAAACAAATTGGCTTATTACACCAAATCTGACTTTCCTCTATAACACATAAGCCAGCCCTTATTGGTTTAGTTCTTCAGTTGATGACTTCATCACATTTTTGTTCATACATAAACAAGGACTAGAATCATAATATCTTCTGTATCTCTCTCAAGCTTTCTCTTCCTCTTAATTTTTTATGCTTTCTTCCCTCTTCAAAATCCCTAGTTTTGAGTGGGTTGCCATGAGTATAATCAAACCTAGACATGTTAAACAACTTTAAGTACTAAGTGACATTAATTTGAGGCCCCCCCCCCCCAAAAAAAGTATTAAATGATTCACACATGCTGGTTCAGTTATTACACATGAAGCAGTTGTTGCTTTCTCCAGAAACTATTAATGCAGACAGCCCTTGACAAAAATAAAAGGAAAGACAAAATGAAAGGAAGCAAGCATAAAAAATTAGTGAATAAACATAGACTGCAGAATATGGAGATGAAAAAAAAGTAGATAAGTGGTGGCAAAGACAGTAATTATGTATGAGTGATGGTGAAAGTGTTGAATGATGAAAGTTTTTTCTTTCTTTTTGGGTCACCCTGCCTCAGTGGGAAACTGTTGTGTTAAAAAAAAAAAAAAGTGGTAGCACTGTGTTTAAGTGCTATACAATGAGAACTACGATTTATCAAATGCTGTTTTAATTCTGTTATAGTGTGCTTTATAATTAATACTGCTGTATTAGTTTTCATTCTTAAGAAATTCAGAGAATTACTGAAGGTGCCTTGATACTGGTGAAGGACTCTTGGTTCAAAGAAGTGGAGCTACCCTCACTTTCCTTGGATCAAACCTGATTACATCCCAATTCCCAGGTTATGTATGACCCTCGACAGTCTCATTTCCTCATGAATATAAAAATAATAATCATTAACTGGAATTCACTTCCCATAAACACAAGTAAAAAATACTGGTACAAATTATTTGCCAGCTACTTACTCAAATGACTTGGAGAATTAGCATCAATTACATTGAGAATACGAAGCACAGCTGTTGGGAGGAGCAGGAGGTCATTGAACGATGGACGACAATGGTACAGCAACCATGGATCACATAGTAAGTCCCAAGCAGAAGCTCTCTGTTCTGGAGTTATCTGTAAGCATCTGTAACATGGGGAACTTCTTTACTGTTCTTATGGAATATGAATTATGCTTTTCCTTCAACAGCAGCATGTCCACTGGAAAGCATTGCTGTATGACCCTAGTGGGTTTAGCACTTTTTTTTTATTACAGGAAGCCCTCCACATTCATGAGGGTTAGGGGATCAAGAACCTTGCGAATCTTGAAAATTCATGAATATTTGGTGCGCAAATACGATGTAGGGAAATATAATAATACTGTACTGTAGTGTTCGTGAATGTTTTGATGCAAAAATATATTGTAGGGAAATATAACAACATTTACTTAGCCTAACAATACTGCTTCCTTAACCTATTGAACCACAAACAATCATAAAACACATGAAAACATCGTAAAATATTGTATATACATGTTACTTTTTTTCCGCATGGGCATTTGCGAATGTTCGAAGCTCGTGAAAGTGGAGAGCTAGCTGTATAATAATAATAATGCCCACTGGAAAACCTAAAGAAAATGTGGTATATTCACTATACTCGCAGGACAATCCCTGCAATCTAGATAATACTTTGGAACAATATAGACAAAGAATTTGCCTGTTGACTCAATAGGAAAATATGACAATTTTTTTAATTCAGACTGAAAAGACATGCAACTCTCAGAGATATTAAGTAGAATTTCCTTAACATTCTGCAGTCAAAAAGAAGACCAAGAAATTTAACAGTTTACAAGGATCAATTATATTATACCGACATGCAATAGTTTTTTAAAGTTAATACAACAGTCTATGCTATTTGTAACATAGCTGAAAAAGTGTAATGAGCAAACTTCAAGATAACATACATGAATCACTGTTAGAGGTGCTGTATGACCCTTGTGGGTTTAGCATTTAGTTTTGATTGTAAAATTAATAATTGTTAGATGTACCTGATGATGAAGTTGTAAGCCTCCTTCAGAAACTTGTGTGAATAATTATTACATGCAGTCATTAAGGCAGATTTCACTATTCCAGCAATATCGTCAAATTTCAAGGCATCAGAAAATAATCGACTTCCAGTCAAGGACTGAAAAAAAAAAAGTGACATTAGTCCTTAATAAAACAGTTGACATGATTAAAACTTTTATAAAAAAAAAAAAAAACTCAAAAGCACTTAACTTATGCAGTCTAGTAAAATACACTGGATTAGAATGCAGAGTACAAGTCCTACATGACACTACAGCAGGGCCCCACTTTACGGCGTTTCGCTTTACGGCGTTCCGCTAATACGGACATTTCAAATTATGACCAAAACTCGCTATACGGCTCCCCCCACCTGTCTTTCTAATACGGTCACAGCAGCCCACCGAGTTTGTTTACGTTCTCCCTGAGCACATCTCCTTATTATGTCTGGAAACTTTCCAAAATTTCAAGTGTTTTAAAGTTATTGTATATTTTATATGTATTGTACTTGATAATTAAACTTGTGTACACCTGTACCTAAATAAACTTACACACTGTGCTGGCATGTAGGTACACATTAAAATCACTAAGAGTCTCTCTACTCTTGATGCAATAATAATAATAATAATAATCTCTTGGGCGCATTAATGTCGCATATTACGTTAATATAGACATTTCCCTTAATCTATCTATGATATTTTTTTCAAAATTATATAAGAAACACATTATGTAACACACAAACATGATACATGCACCCACAGTATAAAAATTTATACAAATATATATGAGATGTTTACCAAACGGTTTGTAGAAGTGTCGGAAGAATTACGTTTTCTCTAGCCCGTCACCTGTTACTAGGGATAATTGTAGAAAAATATTCCTTTCGTATGCCTTCACTTTATAGCTATAATTCTGTACTAACTTGTACACAGTGTAAGAGTATTTGTTTCGTGATTTAATTATTATAATAATAAAAATATTATAAGGTAAAAGTTTCACAAACTCTTACAAATGTACATGAATGAACTAAAACTGGACACGTATTAATACCGTCTATTTCGCCTGACCGAGTGATCGTCCACAACCTGTTCAGTTTGTTTGTTTACGCTGTCTGAGCTCGGTGTATCATTAAATGTTGTATATTACGTTAATATACACATTTTCATTAATCCATCCGTGATATTTTTTTCAAAATTATATAATAAACACGATACATAACATAAATACATAACAACATATGTGTAGAGAACCTAGGATAACCCAAAAAAGTCAGAGTGACTTACTTCCATTGCCTTCACTCAGAGCATCATTTCTTCTCAAAATGATGTTACATGAGAATGGGAGTGTTCTTCTTTATTTATTCTACCGTATCAATGTAGAAACAACCTGTACACAATGTAACTTGTACACAAACCAGACGTGTACACTGTTTACAAAACTTACCTTCGCCTGGTTTGTTTACATAACTCTGCGCCTGTCCTCTCTCATGCACTCATTCTTTCTCTCTGGTATGGTAGCCTGGCTGACTACCATACATACCACACTTGATTTTTTACAATAAATACTACTCATCTCACCCTATATTTTAAGGTAAGTAATGAGTGAACTGTATATACATTTTATCGCTCTGGGATGCTTAAATATCATAGAATAGTATGTGTGGGTGGGGTGGCCTGGTATGGTAGCCTGGCTGACTACCATACATACCACACTTGAATTCTTACAATAAATACTACTTGTCTCACCCTAGATTAAGACTATAAATATTTTAAGGTAAGTAATGAGTGCACTATGTGTGTATTGTACTTTTTTATTGTTTTTTGATGCCTGGTTCTATTGCTAACATAATATATGTTAGTGTAAAATTGTTATCTAGTGTTTGTATGCATTTGTAAGTGGAAAAAAAGGGTGTTCCACTTTACGGCGGTAGCCTGGAACCTAACCCGCCGTATAAGTGGGGCCGTCCTGTATATGCAAGGAGAAATAAACAGAGAACTAGAATATAATAACACTCGTGTTTCTGTCACATTCACGTGTGTACTTTCATAGTTATACAGGCATGGAATACAGCCTCTCCTCACTTAGCGACTTGCTCATTTACCGACAACTCAGACTTACAACGGGCTCTCTGACTAGCCTGCATACTTAAAGAATGTACATGTATAATAGAGCTGATTTCCTCTATTCTGTATTTCAATATAAAACATTTAAAAATATACTACCAGAAATGTTATAAATGGTGCAAAGGTGACATTAAAACATCAAAGATGGTTGACACAAACCCTCTACCATTATAGTATGCTCCTAAGACCACGACGTGGTCTTAGGAACGAAACTCCATCAAGTGTTGAGAGGCTGTATTGAAATCAATATTTTTTTTTTCAACAAACCAGCCATATTCCAGAGAGGCAGGGTGACCTAAAAAAAAAAAAAAACGAGAGTTTATCTTCTTAAATTCAGTAATGTATACAGGAGAGGGGGTTACTACCCCCTTGCTCCTGGCATTTTAGTTGCCTCTTACGATATGCATGGCTTACGGAGAAAGAATTCTGTTCCACTTCTCCTTGAAGAGGAAATAAACAAGAACAAGAACTATTAAGAAAATAGAAGAAAACCCAGAGGGGTATGATATATGAGTGTACATGTATGTGTACATGTACACATACATGTACACATATGGTATGTGTATGTCCCCACACACATACCAAAAGACAAACATGCCATGAAAGATTATAATATATATATATATATTTGCACACTTACTGAGGCTTTAATACTTGGTGCTGCTTCCTTTATGCTTAATCATGTCCTTCAGCTGTGTAGGAAGACTTGCACACAAATTCTTGAGGGTTTGGGGAGGTATATTATTCCATGCCTCTATGTAGAGCAGCCTCCAGCCACGGGATGGAACTGATATCCTTGCCCAGTAAACCTCGTTTCACTATTGACCAGAGGCTCTCAATAGGGTTTAGGTCTAGGGAATTGCCTGGCCAGTCATTAAGGAACCTCACTTCACAGTCCTTAAACCACTGAACTACAGATTTGGTGGTATGACACAGTGCACCATCCTGCATAAAAAAACGTAGCCTCACACTTGTCAAACGCTTCAGGTAAATTGTCACACAACTCCAGGTAATTATACTGGTTCATATACTGGATTTTGGGAAGCACAATGAGTTCACCAACACTCTGAGCACTGAAACACTCCCAAACCATGAGCGAGTCTGGGTGTTTGGTGGTCCCACAGGTGTAGCATCGGTCTAGGGGTTCACTACCTCTGGGCCAGTACATGTCTCCCACAGTTACAGGTGACAGTGAAGGTTGCTTCATCACTCCAAAGTACTTCAGACCACTGTTGAGGACTCCAGTGAAGATATTTCTTTGCATAATCCAGCCTACATTTCTTCTGTGGCTTGTAGAGGATTGGTTTCTTAACCTGACGGTGATTAATGTAGCCCAATTCTAACACACGTCTGTTAACAGTTCTTACAGATACCTCTGAGAGAAGATGTGGGTTCTTTTCTTTCAATTCTCTAGCAGTTATCTTAGGTGTACTCTCTGCTTTAACACAGTTAAGGTACGAACAGATGTGCTCTTCGAGGGGCCAGGCCGAGGTTTGGCAGACGGTAACTCGACACTGCCACCAGCCTTGAAATGCTACACTCAGTTCCTCACTGAACGCTCACACACACCAACATTCTCCACTATTTCTTTCGTCTGGTGCCCAGATTTGTGAAGCCCTATGATTTGAGCTATAGCTTCAGGTGTTAAAGACTTCCTTTAAGCCATAATTAAACATGAACTTGCTAAATATACGAGACATACACTCATATTATTGTGCCTACTACATATGCAGAACATTAACTTCCACTTAAACTACTCCTTGACAGTTACAAAGGAATGCAGTCACAATACAAGGCATAAGGCAGTCTTCAACATCCCTCGTGTCAGTCTCACAGTATGCAAAAACACTATGCACATAAAGGGCCCGAAGATCTGGAACTCGCTACTGGAACTGGTAAATGATCCACTGACTAATAAATTCCTTATATTATGTGACCTCTAGACTTTTAAACTTCTGCCAGTCCATGAAATATTACTGCCTGAACCATTATTTATAACACTGTTTTTATTATGTGCACCTTCAGGATTATTCTTAAAACCTCCACTTTGACTACCTTGCATTAGTATTAAGGTTAAATAAAATTGTAATACAGTTAACCATTACTTCTTGTCTAGTTTTAAGTAGTTAGTACGTACTATTATCTGTCTAGTTTTAAGTAGTTATTATGTATTAGGATTAGTCCGCCCGAAATGTCCCGGCATCATAGTGACTTTCTTTGTACTCAGCAAACCAAAATTGTAATTACACATTGTAACCCTTACAAAGAAATAAACTTTTATCTTTATCTTATCATGTATAGCCCCAAAACCAAAGGGAACACTGGACAAAAGATGGGATGGATGAGAGAAGAAAGTCCAACACTTCCTCTCACCACAGCAGCCACATGAGCACTGCCGAGTCACTGTGGAGTGTGGCGGCAAGCCTTGACATCATGCTAACGGCTGCTCCCAGCATAATGCACTGACAAAAAAAGACCCCCCTGTATGGTAGGCCTTTGATTTTCGTCACGGCATTATGCCGGAGCGCTCGCCTGGCATAATGCCGTGACTAGCACTGTAGTGTGACCTAAGTGCCAGTAGAAGTAGCAAGATATACCTGTTAGCCCGCATATTTATGAGACAGAAAAAGACACTAGCAATCCTTCCATCATGTAAAACAATTACAGGTTTCTGTTTTACACTCACATGGCAGGATGGTAGTACCTCCCTAGGTGGTGAAAATAATATATGATTAGTATCAATGTGTGTCTTAAGAGGCGACCAAAATGCCAGGAGCAAGGAGCTAACAACTGCTCCTCCTGTATATATTACTAAATTTAAAAAGAAAAACTTTTGTTTTCTTTTTAGGTCACCTGCCTTGGTGGGATATGGCTGGTTCATTGAAAAAAAAAAAATATTAGGATGTCCCATGGAGAAGTGGAGACAAAGACTTCCTCTGTAAGCCATGTGTGTTGTAAGAGGCAACTAAAATGCCATGAGCAAGAGGCTAGTAACCCCTTGTGTATAAATTACTAAATATAAATAGAAAAACTTTATTTTTTCTTTTTATTTTTTCCTGCCTCAGGGAAATAGTGGGAAAGTGAAGAAGAATCCTTCCTCTGCATGTGTCAAAAGAGGCAACTAAAATGCAGAGAGCAAGAGACTGGTAACCTCTTCTCCTGTATAAATTAATAAATGTAAAAAGAAGAAAAACTTCTGTTTCTTCTTTTTTCAGGTTACCCTGTCTCAGTGGGAGACACCCAGGGTGTTAAAAAAAATTATTAGGATACTACTATCTATTAATATTACTATACATTCTGAAACCTTTTATCTTTACTGTTCCTACCTCAGTGATGATACAGCCTACACTCCAAATATCTGCAGGCAGTCCTGGTCTCTCTAAAGGTAATGTACTTCTTCCTGCTTCTGTCACTCTGCCATTCCACTGTACACATTCTGGAGCCTGATAACCTGGTATTTACACATAAATGTGTAAGTCATCCTTACAGCTAAATTACCGAAAAATATGCATACTTATGGCTTACTACAAGTCTCATGAGACATCAGTATGACACAATAAGAGACTAGAAGTCCACTGAAATGAGAATCTCACTAAAGTATGAGAGCAACAAATTGTGTAAGGAGTACTAGGGACTTAACTAGTATCTGTGCAAGTGCAAGTTCACACATATATCAACTTAGCCACAGAGTGTACACCAAGTATTGGCCACCAAGTATACACCAAGTCTCTGTGTTGGTAACCCACACTGTTGCTTAAGTGTTACCCCTTTCACAATTCTTACCTTCATGATCTGGTGAAATTTTCATTTCCTGGACATGAGTGATGAACAACTGATCTACTTCTACATTCACAAAGCTCATATGCTGCTGGAATTGCTATGTGAGAGGATTAACAGCTGGTCCTACCAACACAAAGATCTTTTGGTACACCAAAATACTTTGAGAGACAGCATCTTTTCCCCCCAAAAAACTCAGAAAATTAGATTTACCAAAAAATCCTTCTTGACCTGCACTGTTCTAATCAGTCATACATTAAGGATGAAGTTAGGTACTTGAGTTGAAAGAATGATGGAACAAGAACAATATCAGATGAAAGACAGGTTTCAGGAATTGTTCAGCAAAATAAAGTATTATTAGGATAATGAATTGTTGTCAGGATTACATTAAGGTAAAGTGTTTTTTAATAGTAGCTTTGATGTGGCTGGCAGATAGACTCTGGAATCTTCAGGCAGAGACTTCCATATTTTAGGTCCTTTTATGCAAACTGAGTTTTTACACAGGATGTCAGACATGTGGAATATTACAGAGATTTTTGTGTCTGGTATTATGCCCATGAGTTCTGTTGCAGCTATCAAGAAAGAGTTTCAGGGCAAGACTGACAGAAGAATTGATTGCCCTGTACATGTAGTATGCACAGAAGTATGAGTGAATTTTATGTATATTAAGTAAGTTTAGACTTTTGAATAGTAGGGGTGTGTTGTCTAGCACTAGACTAGGTGATCATTTGTACAGCCACTCTTTGTTATGCAATTATTGGCTTAAAGTGATTTGCTGTAGTGGATCCCCAAGCACAAATAGCATAGGTGAGGTAGGGACAGATTAGAAAGTAGAATAATGTAAGTAGTGCTCTTTGAGGTATAGTAGGGGCCCCACTTTACAGCATTTCACCTTACGGCATTTCACTAGTGTACAGACATTTCAAATTATGACCAAAATTCGTTATATGGTTCTTCCCCTCACCTGACTCGCTAATACGGCCTCCGCACACCACTGTTTGTTTATACCTTCTTTCTTCTTTCAATGCACCAGCCATATCCCACCAAGGCGGGATGGCCCAAAAGAAAAAACGAAACTTTCTCCTTTTACATTTAGCAATACTGTATATACAGGAGAAGGGGTTACTAGCCCTTTGCTCCTGGCATTTTAGTTGCCTATGACACACATGGCCTACGGAGGAAGAATTTTGTTCCACTTTCCCATGGAGATAAGTGGAAATAAACAAGAACAAGAACTAGTAAGAAAAATAGAAGAAAGCCCAGAAGTGTATGTATATATATGCTTGTACAGGCATGTGTAGTGTGGCCTTAATGTAAGTGGAAGTAGCAAGACGTACCTGAAATCTTGCATGTTTAAGAGACAGAAAAAAGACACCAGCAATCCTACCATCATGTAAAACAATTACAGGATTCCATTTTACACTCACCTGGCAGGACGGTAGTACCTCCTTGGGTGGTTGCTGTCTACCAACCTATTACCTACAATAATTATACTTCTTTCTTTCTTTCTTTCAACACACCGGCTGTATCCCACCGAGGCGAGGTGGCCCAAAAGGAAAAACGAAAGTTTCTCCTTGTACATTTAGTAATATATATAGGAGAAGGGGTTACTAGCCCCTTGCTCCTGGCATTTTAGTCGCCTCTTACAACATGCATGGCTTACGGAGGAAGAATTCTGTTCCACTTCCCCATGGAGATAAGAGGAAATAAACAAGAACAAGAACTAGAAAGAAAATAGCAGAAAACCCAGAGAGGTGTGTATATATATATGCTTGTGCACGTATGTGTAGTGTGACCTAAGTGTAAGTAGAAGTAGCAAGACATACCTGTAATCCTGCATATTTATGAGACAGACAAAAGACACCAGCAATCCTACCATCATGCAAAACAATTACAGGCTTTCGTTTTACACTCACTTGGCAGGATGGTAGTACCTCCCTGGGTGGTTGCTGTCTACCAACTTACATGCATTTATATTGGAAAAAATGGCGCTCTGCTTTATGGCGGTAGCCTGGAACCTAACCTGCTTTATAAGTAGGCATCCTTTCCAAGATACGATACTATGTACCCCAAATGACACTTCTTACCCTCTACCACTCTAATATATCCCTACCTATCCTATGGTATTTGTTCCTGGGGATCAGCTACAGCCAACCACCTTGAACCTTTAATAACCCAACAAAAAGCTGCTGTGTGGATGATTACCAGCTCCTGTGCCAGATAGCACACCCCATTACTTTTCAAAAGCCTGAACCTACTAAATATACGAGACATACACTCGTATTATTGTTCCTACTACAGATACTGAAGATTAAACTCCAATATAAACCTTCCACTTAAACTTCTCCTTGATAGCTACAACAGAACAAACAGTCAACACAAGGCACAAGGCACTCTTCGACATCCCTTGTGTCAGTCTCACACTCTGCAAATATGCAATGCACATAAAGGGCCCGAACTTAATGTCTTCTTTTCTACTACAAGACTGAAACTAGCAAGCAAATTCCCAAATGTAAATACTCAGCCACAATACTACCTCACTGGTAATTACCCACATACTCTATCTAGCACCAACAAATCCTACTGAAGTCTCACTAATTAAATCATTAAAAAACAAGGCAGGAAACCTAAATAACCTGCCACCAATAATGTATAAAAAAGCAGCTCATATGCTGTCCCCCATTATTTCAACATTATTTAATATCTTCTGATGCAACTATAATTAAAATGAATTAGATAATGAAAGCATAATCAGAAGTAGCAAAATCACAAAGAACAACTTTAATGAATGTTACCATTACCGTTGTAACTAGTTCAACTATCATAACTTTGGGGTCCAGTCCCTGGACTCATTATGTACCTCTGTAATTTTTTGACTACTGCCCACAAGATGGGTATGGGGTGTATAAAAAAGATATTTAACAACTAATGAATGTGGAATTCATTACCCACATAATCAGACAAAAGAATACAATTACATAATATTAAACACAAACTACAATGAACATTATAAATGTATTACTTAAGTTTTTTTTTTTTTTTTTTCAACAAGTCGGCCGTCTCCCACCAAGGCAGGGTGGCCCAAAAAAGAAAGAAAATCCCCAAAAAGAAAATACTTTCATCATCATTCAACACTTTCACCTCACTCACACATTATCACTGTTTTTGCAGAGGTGCTCAGAATACAACAGTTTAGAAGCATACACATAAAAAGATACACAACATATCCCTCCAAACTGCCAATATCCCAAACCCCTCCTTTAAAGTGCAGGCATTGTACTTCCCATTTCCAGGACTCAAGTCCGACTATATGAAAATAACCGGTTTCCCTGAATCCCTTCACTAAATATTACCCTGCTCACACTCCAACAGATCGTCAGGTCCCAAGTACCATTCATCTCCATTCACTCCTATCTAACATGCTCATGCACGCTTGCTGGAAGTCCAAGCCCCTCGCCCACAAAACCTCCTTTACCCCCTCTCTCCAACCCTTTCGAGGACGACCCCTACCCCTCCTTCCTTCCCCTATAGATTTATATGCTTTCCATGTCATTCTACTTTGATCCATTCTCTCTAAATGACCAAACCACCTCAACAACCCCTCTTCTGCTCTCTGACTAATACTTTTATTAACTCCACACCTTTTCCTAATTTCCACACTCCGAATTTTCTACATAATATTTACACCACACATTGCCCTTAAACAGGACATCTCCACTGCCTCCAACCGTCTCCTCGCTGCTGCATTTACCACCCAAGCTTCACATCCATATAAGAGTGTTGGTACTACTATACTTTCATACATTCCCTTCTTTGCCTCCATAGATAACGTTTTTTGACTCCACATATACCTCAACGCACCACTCACCTTTTTTCCCTCATCAATTCTATGATTAACCTCATCCTTCATAAATCCATCCGCCGACACGTCAACTCCCAAGTATCTGAAAACATTTACTTCTTCCATACTCCTCCTCCCCAATTTGATATCCAATTTTTCTTTATCTAAATCATTTGATACCCTCATCACCTTACTCTTTTCTATGTTCACTTTCAACTTTCTACCTTTACACACATTCCCAAACTCATCCACTAACCTTTGCAATTTTTCTTTAGAATCTCCCATAAGCATAGTATCATCAGCAAAAAGTAACTGTGTCAATTCCCATTTTGAATTTGATTCCCCAAAATTTAATCCCACCCCTCTCCCGAACATCTTAGCATTTACTTCCTTTACAACCCCATCTATAAATATATTAAACAACCATGGTGACATTACACATCCCTGTCTAAGACCTACTTTTACCAGGAAGTAGTCTCCCTCTCTTCTACACACCCTAACCTGAGCCTCACTATCCTCATAAAAACTCTTTACAGCATTTAATAACTTACCACCTATTCCATACACTTGCAACATCTGCCACATTGCTCCTCTATCCACTCTATCATATGCCTTTTCTAAATCCATAAATGCAATAAAAACTTCCCTACCTTTATCTAAATACTGTTCACATATATGCTTCAATGTAAACACTTGATCTACACATCCCCTACCCACTCTGAAACCTCCTTGCTCATCCGCAATCCTACATTCTGTCTTACCTCTAATTCTTTCAATTATAACCCTACTGTACGTTTTCCTGGTATACTCAGTAAACTTATTCCTCTATTATTTTTACAATCTCTTTTGTCCCCTTTCCCTTTATATAAAGGGACTATACATGCTCTCTGCCAATCCCTAGGTACCTTCCCCTCTTTCAAACATTTATTAAACAAAAGTACCAACCACTCCAACACTATAGTATCCCCCCCTGCTTTTAACATTTCTGTCATGATCCCATCAGTTCCAGCTGCTTTACCCCCTTTCATTCTACGTAATGCCTCACGTACCTCCCCCACACTTACATTCTGCTCTTCTTCACTCCTAAAAGATGGTATACCTCCCTGACCAGTGCATGAAATTACTGCCTCTCTTTCTTCCTTAACATTTAAAAGTTCCTCAAAATATTCTCGCCATCTACTTAATACCTCCATCTCCCCATCTACTAACTCCTCTACTCTGTTTTTAACTGACAAATCCATACTTTCCCTAGGCTTTCTTAACTTGTTTAACTCACTCCAAAATTTTTTCTTATTTTCATTAAAATTTCTTGACAGTGCCTCTCCCACTCTATCATCTGCTCTCCTTTTGTGCTCTCTCACCACTCTCTTTACCTTTCTTTTACTCTCCATATACTCTGCTCTTCTTATAACACTTCTGCTTTGTAAAAACCTCTCATAAGCTACCTTTTTCTCTTTTATCACACCCTTTACTTCATCATTCCACTGATCTAGATGAAATACATTTTTAAGTACACAATATAAAACTGATTGTACCTTTGCTCTGCACAGCATGAACAAACTTTTCTGAAGTGGCAAAGCTTACGCCAAAGTCCACAAGTTTGAAAGTAGATGTGTTAGCATCCCACATGATGTTAGGTGGCTTGAGGTCTGCATGAACAATGCCATTATCATGTAGGTGCTTCAGGCCCCTGTGTATGAGACAGCAATCATATTAACTATGGATTATTAACTGTGAATGGTGATAATGGTTGAGATAAAAAATTATCTTTACTCTGGTCAGACAAATCATAAAATGAATTAACTCGTGTGCAATAAAGAGAATGAGAAAATTGGCAGACACTTTTTTTTTTTTTCAACAAGTCAGTCGTCTCCCACCGAGGCAGGGTGACCCAAAAAGAAAGAAAATCCCCAAAAAGAAAATACTTTCATCATCATTCAACTGTTTTTGCAGAGGAGCCCAGAATACAATAGCTTAGAAGCATATACGTATATACACAACATATCCCTCCAAACTGCCAATATCCCGAACCCCTCCTTTAAAGTGCAGGCATTATACTTCCCATTTCCAGGACTCAAGTCCGGCTATATAAAAGTAACCGGTTTCCCTGAATCCCTTCACTAAATATTACCCTGCTCACACTCCAAAAGCTCGTCAGGTCCCAAATACCATTCGTCTCCATTCACTCCAATCAAACATGCTCATGCACAGTATTAAGTCATTAATTCAGCATTCTGAAAGCCTTGGGAAAAAACTAATTTTCAAAATATTAATCTTTTTCTGATGTGACAAATACAGAGGCTCCCAAACTCATGGGGAATACATTCATGAAGCTCCATGACTCTCAGTACATCCATGAAAATGCTCTTTCCCATTCAAAGCAATCTTTTCATAATTTATAATTTTTCATAAATATTATTCTATATATTTAAATTCTTCCTCCGTAAGCTATGCGTGTTGTAAGAGGCGACTAAAATGCCAGGAGCAAGGGGCTAGTAACCCCTTCTCCTGTATATATTACTAAATGTGAAAGGAGAAACTTTTGTTTTTCCTTTTGGGCCACCCCGCCTCGGTGGGATACGGCTGGTGTGTTGAAAGAAAGAAAGAAATATTTAAAAAATAAGAAAATGCCAATGGCAGAACTGTCATGGTCCCCTCCCCACTGTGAACAATTTAAGGGTTAATGTAAATACTACTGTACCCAAAGCAGAGCTATGAAACTGCCAACAGTGAAAGTTCCAGAATGATGGCTAGCTCCTCCAATATGACATCACTATCAGATCCTGTACTTTGTAGCATTTGTTAAATACTTTACATAGGAACACCAAAAAATTTCTGAATAAAAGTATGCTTGCTCTATACACAATAGCAATGTTTGTCTTGTACATAAAGACTACCTGATGTGTACACACAGCATGTTAACCCTTTGACTGTCGCAACCACCAATCCTGAGGTGTCTCCTGGTGTCGCAAAATTTATAAAAAAAAAAAAATTATTTTTTCTTATGAAATGATAGAGAATCTTTTCCCGATTGTAATGACACCAAAAAAACGAAATTTGATGGAAAACTGACGGAATTATGCTCTCGCGAAGTTAGCGACCTCGGTGCTGTTTACAAATCGGCGATATCGCCCACTTTGAGCCCTATTTTCGGCTAATTCCATTGTTCCAGTCGCCCAAATTCATAGCTATTTCTTTAGAACTCCATTTTTTCTATCGATTGAGTACAAGAAACTGCCCATTAACCGATTTTAACTACCTAATAATGTGGTCAGAAATTTGCAATTTAGCCAATTTCACGAAAACTAAAAAATGTGACAATTTCAAAATAAGGTCCAGAATGAACAATGCAGACATTTCTGGCTCTAAAATAACATTTTTTTTGTTCATCAGTCATATCTCCAGGCCCCTCTGATATTACTCTTGCTTTCTATTTTGAATTTTTATTCAAACAAAAAATAGAAGACTTACTATTATGCAGACTACTGCAATACTGTAAAAATTGTATAAATAACATCAACCCATTCATTACTGCATATTAGAATGGCTAGTTGGATATTTATTGCACATTGGCATCATTTGTTTACTTTTGAACATTGGCAAAAATCAAACATTTCCCCTACTTTGAGCTCCATTTCTAGGTTCTTTTTATAGTAAAAGCAATCAAAATCACCTCTATTTCTATAATATGTTTTCCATTATATCAAATGAGACCAAGAAAACGAGAATACAATCATAAATACTATACGAAAATAGACCACAAAGTCGGCATTTTAATTAAAAAAAACGGTCGGAGTTTTTTTTTTCTCATTATGCACTGCGTGCTCCAGGATTTTTTTTATATGGTGCACACTGACCACACACCCATTCTCTCACATGTGGGCCTACCAGCTTTCTCCTGCTTGATTTGAAGCCGCTAGAATTTATGAGTATATATACGTCAAACACGGTACCTCGTAAGACGTATATATACGGCCGCGACAGTCAAAGGGTTAAATAGGAGTAGAGGTAAATGGTTCTTGGGACTTGACAAGCTGTTGGAGTGTGAGCAAGGTAACATTTTGTGGAGGGATTCAGGAAAACAAGTTAGCCAGATATGAGTCCTGTAGGAGTGGGGATATTCTCAGTTTGGAGGGGCATCTGAACTGTAGCAATGGCATTCCTCTGGCAGACAGTGAATGATGGTGAGAGTGTTTCTTCTTTTTTAGGGGTCACCCTACCTTGGTGGGAGATGGCTGGTGTGTTTAAAAAAATATTTTTAACATTGGCCACCTCACACCAAAGTATGGGTGACCTGAAACAGAAGAAGCATTTCACCATCACTCACTCCATCACCATCTTGCCAAAGGTGCAGCAACATTACAACTCAGATGCCCCTCCCTTATTATTATTATTATTATTATTATTATTTATTATTATTATTATTATTATTTCCTGAAGTGTGCCGACAGTACAATCAGATTACCCCTGACTGCTACATCCCCACCCCTCCTTCAGAGTATAGGTACTGGCCCTACCACTTCTAGGACTCAAGTCCAGCTAACTAGTTTCCCTAAATCCCTTCATAAAGTTACCTTGCTCACACTCCAGCAGCATACTCAATTAAAACCATCTGTCTACATCTACTCCTATTTCACACATTCACACAAGCTTGCTGGATGCCCAAGCCCCTAAAACTCAAAGCCTCTTGTGCCCCCTCCTCTCACCAACCATTCCAGGGATGACCAATTCCCTTCCTGTCTTCCACCCCAGATTTATACACCCTCCTCGTCAAACTTTCCTTGTCCATTTTTTTTTTTTTAACATGTCAGCCATTTCCCACCAAGGCATAATGACCCAAAAAGAAAGAAAAAAAAAATCTTTCATCTTCATTCAACACTTTCACCATTACTCATACATAATCACTGTTTTTGCAGAGGCGCCAGATATGACAATTCAGATGTCCCTCCAAAATGCCAATATCCCAAACCCCTCCTTTAAAGTGCAGGCATTGTACATCCCATTTCCAGGACTCAAGTCCAGCTAACCAGTTTCCCTGAATCCCTTCACAAAATATTACCCTGCTCACATTCCAACAGCTCATCAGGTCCAAAAAACCATTTGTTTCCATTCACTCCTATCTAACATGCTCACTCACGCTTGCTGAAAGTCAAATCCCCTCACCCACAAAACTTACTTTACCCCCTCCCTCCAATCTCTTTGGTGCTGAGCTGTACCCCGCCATCCTTCCCCTACAGATTTATAAGCTCTCCAAGTCATTCTACTTTGTTCCATTCTCTCTAAATGACCAAACCATCTCAACAGCCCCTTTATCCCTCCGACTAATACTTCTAGTAACTCCACACCTCCTCCTAATTTCCACACTACGAATTCTCTGCATAATATTTACACCACACATTGCCTTTAGACAAGACATCTCCATTGCCTCCAGCCTCCTCCTTGCTGCAGCATTTACAACCCAAGCTTCACACCTATATAAGAGTGTTGGTACCTCCATGGATAATGCTTTTTTGTCTCCATCGATACCTCAACACACCACTCACCTTTTTTCCTTCATCAATTCTATGGTTAACTTCATCCTTCAAAAACCCATCCTCTGACAATTCAACTCCCAAATATCTGAAAACATTCACTTTTTCCATACTCCCTCCCTCCAATGTGATATCCAATTTTTCTTTACCTAAATCGTTTGATACCCTCGTTACCTTACTCTTATCTATGTTCACTTTCAACTTTCTACCTTCACACACCCTATCACTGTTATTATTGTACTGTTTTCATGGGAAGCACTAACTCCACAGTAGTTATACAACACCAAGAGGATGGCAGGTGTAATCACTCAGGTTTGACTCAGGGAAAAGGAGGTGACTCCAGTTCCTTGGACCAGACCCCTTCATCAACATCAAAGCACCTCCATTCATACCCTCTGAAGAGACCACTTGTTAAACTAGTACTGTGAAACATGTTGATCACCACTTGACCTTACTATCTTGCCTAATTATTCACCTGGCCTTGACTGTGCTTTCTTCCTGCCTACCAACACTTCACAGGCAATGACCCCTACATAAACATATGGTTTAAATCTGATAAGCCGCTGAAGGTTAAACATTACCTGAAAGTCAACACAGTGTTTCTATCTGCAAAAGATGAGTTTTTTTATGGATGGGTAATTCATGAATTCCAGAAACCTGTCACAGATAACAGGCACGAGGACATATTAAACGGTACAAAACTTAAGGTTTGGAAATCCAGTTACAAGGAACTCACAGGTTTGGAGGAAGTGCAATACAAGCTTTCCATATCAATGATGTTCTGAACTCACCTAAGCAGATGCATTGTCAAAGTAATGACAAACCATGGGGAGCATGCACTATCTTCATGTAACAGCAATATATCCCGTAGTGTGTGACTTAATAACTCCTGCACCAGTACATCTCTTCCTTCCCATTTTAACTCTCCAATATGTTTAACTGAAATAAATTCAGACATTAAAACAAAATAATATTAAGGTATATGTTTCCTCACAAAACAGCCCACAATACCAAACCAGAAGAAAATACGAATTCTGAATTTTCGCTTGTTCAGAAAAGTCTAAATTTCAGTTCATTCTCAACATAAAATTTAAAAATCCAAATTTTGGAGAATTCCCAAAACTACCCCAACGAGAAAGCTGAATAAGAGATATACGTACAATATATTACTATATACTGTATAGGTGTTACAGACAAAAACATCTGTATCTACATACAGAAGCTAATTTTATAAATTTGTACACAATATTAAGAACTCATAAAACATAAGGAGCAAGAAACTTACATGCAGAATCACCCACATAAGCTTTACACAGAGTCAATAGCAAGGTAAATCTATTATTACAGTGTTCTTCTATCCTATATAAATGTTCTTGTATCATATAGGATACAAGAACACTTATCACAGTACCATAGTGAACAAAAAAAAAAAAAGATTTGCCATAATAGTCTACCAATCACTAAAAAAAGAACAGCTAGTGAAAAAATTGTGATGAACAGCCAACCAAACTCTCAGAATATGGAAACTTTTTTTTTCAACCAACCAGCCGTATCCCACCGAGGCAGGGCGGCCCAAAAAGAAAAACAAAAGTTTCTCTTTAACTTCAGTAATGTATACTTAATTGTGGTTGAAGGGGTCGAGACTCAGCTCCTCGCCCCGCCTCTTCACTGACCACTACTGGGTCCTCCCTCTCCCTGCTCCATGAGCTTTATCATTCCTCGTTTTAAAACTATGTATGGTTCCTGCCTCCACTACATCGCTTGCCAGACTGTTCCACTTCAAAACAACTCTGTGGCTGAAGAAATACTTCCTAACATCCCTTTGACTCATCTGAGTCTTGACCTTCCAATTGTGACCCCTTGTTTCTGTGTCCCATCTCTGGAACATCCTGTGTATGTGTATATACACACACACACACACACACACTGTGAAGGCTTACTCAGCCCTGTAACACCTTCAGTCAGTATTACCAAGGCTGGCTCCTCCTCAGGAAAATTAATGAATAGAAAAAGAAATAATAACAGACAATGATAAACACTTTATTATTTAGAAACGGAAAATGTAAAACAATAAAACATGAATGGGTATCCTAATTGAAAGAAAAATGAAAAATGAAATGAAAAAAATTACATTTGAACTCAACGCTAATATAGGTATATCGTGGTAATGGGGTGTCAGGTGTTGGTGACACTGCGTGTTGTTGAAATCGTAGCCGTTGCTGATGTGGGGGGGGGGGTAGCAGGTGTTGGTGACCACCACCGGCTCGTTCTTCACAGAGTATAGCCGTGAGTAATTACTTCAGATGACAGGAAAACAGGTTCGTTACCGCTGCTATGATGAGGGGTTAGGTCCTGTGTTGGCTTACATAACAGGTAAGTAGATTAAACATGGGACGTCTCAGGACGTTAGTCCGTCTCCTTCTATTCTTCTTGTTGGTTGGCAGGTGACCCTCTCTGTCATTCCAAGCTGTAAAGAGAGACGGATTACCCACTGCTTAAGAAATCACTCTCCATGATAAGTACAATACCTAAAAGATGTGGTGATTATTAAAACATTTAACAGATAAAGACTGAAAGGACTCAGTTAATTATTGGTCAAAAGTGAAGCTTTCAACCAATAAGTCCACTAAAATATGATCAGGCGTGTACTTACAGAAGTGTTGGGAGCTGTGAGTCGAGTGATTTACTGTTTGACCGGAGTCCCACACGTCACCTTTTGGGGGGGGGGGAAGAGGGAGGGGAAGGGATAGCGGGAGCTAGACTGACCCTACCTTAACAAGCAGCCAGCAATCAAACTATCACTTTCGGGGAGGGGAAAAAGGGGGGTGGGGGGGTATAGCGGGAGCTGGACTTACCCTACCTTAACAAGTAGCCGGCAATGAAACTATTGTTACTATATACTCCCTCGCTACTCCTATCTATTGAACTTTTCCCTCACACTCCCCCATACCAAGACTTATAGTCAAGGAGTATAAGAAGAATAGGTGAGGAAAAAGTTCTAACATGTGGAAGTTGCGTAAGGCAACAAATCTTCTACTGACTGTCACGACTTAACCAGTCAGAGAAATAATTGGATGAACCATTGATATACACAATATGGAACTTAAAAGCCTGGAGTGCCAATGTCCACCTCAAGAGGCAATTGTTGGTTCCCTTAAAAGTTTCTAGGTATATCAAAGGTTTGTGGTCCGTTTCTAAAATGAATTCTTTTCCCAGTAAATAAAATTTAAGCTTGGAGATACCCCACACAAGAGCCAAACATTCCTTTTCTATGGTGGAGTATCTCGTTTCTGCAGGAGGGAAGTTTTAGATTTAATAAATATACAGGATTTAAGAGTGTGTGTATTTTGTGCAGTAAGCACCTGACACCTATTGCAAGAACTATACTTCTTTGTAACCTGAGAGTACATGCTTGGCCAAAAATAAGTGTGCTTGAGTTTATGCCACGTCTTACGATGGGCCAAGTGTTCGGTCATTGGCAAATCATGAGCCATTTGAAGAACAGTCTCTTGGCATGGTTTAGGAACAACAAGTAGGGAATAATCTATCACTGAAGAATGAGATTTAAAGACCGACTTATATAAGATACCATTAATATATTCAAACTTATGAGATACGTATCTCCCATGGATAACTTTGTTGTTAAAAGCTTGATTATGACAATCCCGAAGTGAAGGGCAATTGTGCTGTATACTGACAAAGTCATCCTTGGACATAAAATCTGGGAAAATAAAAGGACTCACGGTTGGAGAAGAGGAGGTAGGAGAAACCGGGGTTATGGTCTGAGCCCTAGTCAAGACATTGAGAGTGCCGGAGGCAATACCCTTACTTTCACCTGACGAGTGGACAGGTGATCCTGCTACCTCGCTATCGAGAGCAGTATCATCTGTTTCCACCCCCAAATGAACAGTACGAGACAATGCAGCTTCCGGTGCAGAATTGTTAAGAGGATTATTTAACTTGCAAGGAAGAGGAGCTGGAAAACTTAGATCCACGGGTGGTGACAAAAGATCCGCCTCTGAAGGAAGAACGGCACCTTTAATGTTACCCACTATTATAGAACAAGTAATTGGGGCTAGTACCGCATTAGTCCAACGGGTGAAACATTTAGTTTTCAAGTAACAACGTATTGTAGGGAAGGTATTTTCACGACCTAAGTAATCTGAAAGAATAGAGGACACACGAGAGGTTTTAAAGTAAGGGAACAGTTTGTCCGAAATTACGATGCACGTACATCCAGTGTCACGTAATATATCTGAGACTTTTATACCATTAACTGCTCCTGAACAGAAGGGTGCTTGGTCATTACCATCAACAAAACATCTACCAACTTTCTCTATTTTCTTGGAAGGACAATCTGGACGTTTATGTTCGATACCACCATACTGATGACAGGTTGGTATAATAGCTGGTGACTTTGCTTCTACTGTAGGCTTCTTAATCTTTGGTTCAGGTGAACCATTGCCCTTAAGGTTCGATCCCTTTAGATCTTTATAGGAATTGTGAGCCTCAGCATACAAGTCAGCAACCTCAGCAACTTCCTCAGCTTTAATCAGGTTACGTTCTCTAATGAATGTTCTTATCTGGTGGGGAAGAGCTGTCAGGAACTGGTCAGCAACCATGAAGTCTCTAAGAGATTCATAACTGTGATCAATTCCTGAACTCTCTATCCAAAAGTCGAGCAAACGAAAGTGTGTTACCTGTAACTGCTGAAAGTTCTGGCCAGGCTGTAAGGTGGCATACCTGAAATCTTTCCTGTAAGAATTAGTGGTTTTTTGATATGCTTTAAGGATTGCTTTCTTCAGTAGATTATAATTACATATATCCTGCAACAAAGTTGCATAGATATTCAAGGCTGTACCAGAAAATAACATTCCTAACCTGGTAGCCCAGGTGTCAGCAGGCCATTCACAGAGGGTAGCAGTATTTTCAAACCTGATAATGTATGAAGTAATGTCATCACCCTCTGTGAAGGGAGGTAAATTAGGTGTTGGAATATGTGCACTAGCTGCATGATGTTCAAGTACTCCTTCCTCTAATTGGTGTTGTGTCAAAGTTAACTTTTTATTCTCTAATTCAAGGCGAGATTTTTCGAGCTCGCGATCCTTTTCTCTCTCTATTAACTCATGTTCTCTAGCTTTTCCCTCACATTCTCTAGCTTTTTTCTCACGTTCTCTATCCTTTGCTCTTTCCTCAAGTTCTCTTAATTTAACTTGTTCCTCACGTACTCTAGCTCTTTCTTCAAGATCAAGCCTATCACGCTCCTTTTTGTCTTCTCTTTCTCTTTCTAACTGTCTTTCTTGGATTTCTCTCTCAATTCTCTCTCTCTCCTTTTTCTCCTGTCTTTCAAGGTTCTCTTTCTCCTTTTTCTCTTCTCTTTCGATTCTCTCTCTCTCCTTTTCTTCTTCTCTTTCGATTCTCTCTCTCTCCTTTTCTTCTTCTCTTCCCCTTTCTGTCTTTCTTCTCTCTCAATTCTCTCTCTTTCAAGTCTTTCCTGGATCTTAGCACTAATGAAAGATTCTAAATTTTTCCCTGTTATTCCTAACTTACTTCCAGCGTTCATCCAAAACTGGTATTCCTCCATACTTGCAAGAATAACTTAAACTATCAGGGGAAATTAAATGGGTATCAAAGAAAACGGAGGGTTCAATTCCTGCTCCGCTCAAACTGTAAATAAACCAGAGGGCTCGATCCCTACTTCAATTAAACAATATGTATTAATTAAAAGGAAGGGTTCTATGCCGGCTCCGAGCAAACAGTAAGTAGAATGGGGTCACTTGACCATCCAATCTTCTCACGAACAAATCAAGTGTGTCCTATGACAGTTCCCTTGATAAAATAAAGAGCTCAATGAAACAAATTGTCACTGGAAAATCTCGGGTCCCTAGAGTCTAATCCTCCAAAGTGTTTCAAGCTCGAAAAGGTGGCAGAATTAAATATTAAATCCTGCCTGACTTGACTTACAATAAATTGAGACTATAACAATCACCAAATCTTTTAAATACCTGTACCATAGTCCTACCATAGAGAATGATTACTCATGGCTGGTGATAACCGTCTGTGGTATGCGGCGTTGAAGTTCCAATGGTAGATTCAAGATGGAATTGAAGCTTGATTCAGTAGAGTTGATCCTGGCAGGGTCGCCACTTGTGAAGGCTTATTCAGCCCTGTAACAACTTCAGTCAATATTACCAAAGCTGGCTCCTCCTCAGGAAAATTAATGAATAGAAAAAGAAATAATAACAGACAATGATAAACACTTTATTATTTAGAAACAGAAAATGTAAAACAATAAAACATGGATGGGTATCCTAATTGAAAGAAAAATGAAAAAAATTACATTTGAACTCAACGCTAATATAGGTATATCGTGGTAATGGGGTGTCAGGTGTTGGTGACACTGCGTGTTGTTAAAATCGTAGCCGCTGCTGATGTGGGGGGGGGGGTAGCAGGTGTTAGTGACCACCACCGGCTCGTTCTTCACAGAGTATAGCCGTGAGTAATTACTTCAGATGACAGGAAAACAGGTTCGTTACCACTGCTATGATGAGGGGTTAGGTCCTGTGTTGGCTTACATAACAGGTAAGTAGATTAAACATGGGACATCTCAGGACATTAATCCGTCTCCTTCTATTCTTCTCGTTGGTTGGCAGGTGACCCTCTCTGTCATTCCAAGCTGTAAAGAGAGACGGATTACTCACTGCTTAAGAAATCACTCTCCATGATAAGTACAATACCTAAAAGATGTGGTGATTATTAAAACATTTAACAGATAAAGACTGAAAGGACTAAGTTAATTATTGGTCAAAAGTGAAGCTTTCAACCAATAAGTCCACTAAAATATGATCAGGCATGTACTTACAGAAGTGTTGGGAGCTGTGAGTCGAGTGATTTACTGTTTGACCGGAGCCCCACACGTCACCTTTCGGGGGGGGGGAAGAGGGAGGGGAAGGGATAGCGGGAGCTAGACTGACCCTACCTTAACAAGCAGCCGGCAATCAAACTATCACTTTCAGGGAGGGGGAAAAGGGGGGGGGGGAATAGCGGGAGCCGGACTTACCCTACCTTAACAAGTAGCCAGCAATGAAACTATTGTTACTATATACTCCCTCGCTACTCCTATCTATTGAACTTTTCCCTCACACACACACACACGCGCACACACACACACACACAGAAGAGCTCATGCATGCAGGGCAAAGCTCCTGATCATGGGTGACTTTAACCACAAGGAGATCGATTGGGAGAACTTGGACCCACATGGGGGCCAAGATACATGGAGGGCTAAGATGATGGAGGTGGTACTGGAAAACTTCATGTGCCAACACGTAAGGGACACTACAAGGGAGAGAGGAGAGGATGAACCAGCAAGGCTGGACTTAGTATTCACCTTGAGTAGTGCAGATATCGAGGACATCACATATGAAAGACCCCTTGGGGCCAGTGACCATGTGGTTTTAAGCTTCAAATACACAGTAGAGCTACAAGTGGAGGGAGAAGCAGGAAGGCCAGGACGAATGAAGCCAAACTACAAGAAAGGGGACTACACAGGAATGAGGAACTACCTGAACGGGGTTCAGTGGGACAGAGAACTGGCAGGGAAGCCAGTTAATGAGATGATGGAATATGTAGCAACAAAATGCAAGGAGGCTGAGGAGAGGTTTGTACCCAAGGGTAACAGGAATAATGAAAAAGCCAGGATGAGCCCATGGTTTACCCAAAGGTGCAGGGAGGCAAAAACCAAGTGTGCTAGGGAATGGAAGAAATATAGAAGGCAAAGGACCCAGGAGAATAAGGAGAACAGTCGTAGAGCCAGAAACGAATATGCACAGATAAGAAGGGAGGCCCAAAGACAATATGAAAATGACATAGCAGCGAAAGCCAAATCTGACTCGAAACTGTTGTACAGCCACATCAGGAGGAAAACAACAGTCAAGGACCAGGTAATCAGGCTAAGGAAGGAAGGAGGAGAGACAACAAGAAATGACCGTGAAGTATGTGAGGAACTCAACAAGAGATTCAAAGAAGTGTTCACAGAGGAGACAGAAGGAGCTCCAGAAAGACGGAGAGGTGGGGCACACCACCATGTGCTGGACACAGTGCACACAACCGAGGAAGAAGTGAAGAGGCTTCTGAGTGAGCTAGATACATCAAAGGCAATGGGGCCAGATAACATCTCCCCATGGGTATTGAGAGAGGGAGCAGAGGCGCTATGTGTACCCCTAACAACAATATTCAATACATCTATCGAAACAGGGAGATTGCCTGAGGCATGGAAGACAGCAAATGTAGTCCCAATCTTTAAAAAAGGAGACAGACATGAAGCATTAAACTACAGACCAGTGTCACTGACATGTATAGTGTGCAAAATCATGGAGAAGATTATCAGAAGAGTGGTGGAACACCTAGAAAGGAACGATCTCATCAACAGCAGCCAACATGGTTTCTGGGACGGGAAATCCTGTGTCACAAACCTACTGGAGTTCTATGACATGGTGACAGCAGTAAGACAAGAGAGAGAGGGGTGGGTGGATTGCATTTTCTTGGACTGCAAGAAGGCGTTTGACACAGTTCCACACAAGAGATTGGTGCAAAAACTGGAGGACCAAGCAGGGATAACAGGGAAGGCACTACAATGGATCAGGGAATACTTGTCAGGAAGACAGCAGCGAGTCATGGTACGTGGCGAGGTGTCAGAGTGGGCACCTGTGACCAGCGGGGTCCCGCAGGGGTCAGTCCTAGGACCAGTGCTGTTTCTGGTATTTGTGAACGACATGACGGAAGGAATAGACTCTGAGGTGTCCCTGTTTGCAGATGACGTGAAGTTGATGAGAAGAATTCACTCGATCGAAGACCAGGCAGAACTACAAAGGGATCTGGACAGACTGCAGACCTGGTCCAGCAATTGGCTCCTGAAGTTCAATCCCACCAAGTGCAAAGTCATGAAGATTGGGGAAGGGCAAAGAAGACCGCAGACAGAGTACAGTCTAGGGGGCCAGAGACTACAAACCTCACTCAAGGAAAAAGATCTTGGGGTGAGTATAACACCAGGCACATCTCCTGAAGCGCACATCAACCAAATAACTGCTGCAGCATATGGGCGCCTAGCAAACCTCAGAACAGCATTCCGACATCTTAATAAGGAATCATTCAGGACCCTGTACACCGTGTACGTTAGGCCCATATTGGAGTATGAGGCACCAGTTTGGAACCCACACCTAGCCAAGCACGTGAAGAAACTAGAGAAAGTGCAAAGGTTTGCAACAAGACTAGTCCCAGAGCTAAGAGGTATGTCCTACGAGGAGAGGTTAAGGGAAATCAACCTGACGACACAGGAGGACAGGAGAGATAGGGGGGACATGATAACGACATACAAAATACTGAAAGGAATTGACAAGGTGGACAAAGACAGGATGTTCCAGAGATTGGACACAGTAACAAGGGGACACAGTTGGAAGCTGAAGACACAGATGAATCACAGGGATGTTAGGAAGTATTTCTTCAGCCACAGAGTAGCCAGTAAGTGGAATAGTTTGGGAAGCGATGTAGTGGAGGCAGGATCCATACATAGCTTTAAGCAGAGGTATGATAAAGCTCACGGCTCAGGGAGAGTGACCTAGTAGCGATCAGTGAAGAGGCGGGGCCAGGAGCTCGGACTCGACCCCCGCAACCTCAACTAGGTGAGTACAACAAGGTGAGTACTCACTCACACGCTCACTCACACGCTCACTCACACACTCGCTCACACACTCGCTCACATACTTACACACACACTCACACACACACTCACTCACACACTCACACACTCACACACACACTCACTCACACACTTTGAGTTTTCTTCTATTTTCTTACTAGTTCTTGTTCTTAAACGTTCACTGGTATTCGTGAGGTGGACTGTGACTGCTGCTAAAATTTTTGTGGCTTATACCAATGGTTACCACTTGATTTTGTTATGAATCACTTGTTGTCTCATCACACTATAAGGAGGATAATAGAAACTAAAGGAAATGCAGAAGAGAAGTTGATAATACCAACTGGAGCCCCTGGGGAGTTCAGGGTATGGAGAAAGAAGAGCTCACGCTGAAGCGCTCCTCTATATTCCTGATGCCGACGGAACACCTTCAGTGCCACCTCCTCTCCTGTAGCACAGTCTACACCATCATAAACTTCACAGCATCTGCTGAAGAAAAGACTGATGCAGAGCAGTTTTCTGTTGTGACAAGTGTGTTCTGTTCAAAGCTTTATTAAATTTCTACCAAGTGAATTCAGGGACAGCATTAGGTCTAGAAAAAGCTAATATTTAAATGTTCCCTACTAGCTATGGCTGCTACAGTAGGCTTAATGCTATGTCTGGATTATAGCTCTGTTGAAGTCATCTGAAATTCTATAAGGATAAAAAAGTATAAGTGTTAGGAATTTTATTTTGTTTTATGAAGCAATATAAAGTTTAAATATACTGTATCTGTAAAGCCCAACATACACTAGTTTACCTGGAGAGGGTTTCGAGGGTCAACGCTCCCGTGGCTGGGTCTAAGACCAGGCCTCATGGTGGATCAGGGTCTGATCACCTGGCTGTTACTGCTGGCTGCACGCAAACTGACATACGAACCACAGCCCGGTTGGTCAGGTACTGATTTTAGGTGCCTCTCCAGTGCCTTCTTGAAGACAGCCAGGAGTCTATTGGTAATCCCCCTTATGTATGCTGGGAGGCAGTTGAACAGTCTTGGGCCCCGGACACTTATTGTGTTGTCTCTCAATGTACTCATGGTGCCTCTGCTTTTCATCGGGGGAATGTTGCATCTCCTGCCGAGTCGTTTGCTTTCATAGGGAGTGATTTTCGCGTGCAGGTTTGGTACCAATCCCTCCAGGACCTTCCAGGGTATACAGATCAAGGACCTTCAACCGTTCCCAGTAATTTAGGTGCCTTATTGTACTTATGTGTGCCATGAAAGTTCTTCGTACGCTCTCCAGGTCTGCAATGTCTCCAGCCTTGACGGGGCTGTTAGTGAACAGCAGTATTCCAGCCTAGAGAGAACAAGCGATTTGAAGAGGATGATCATGGGCTTGGCGTCCCTAGTTTTGAAGGCTCTCATTATCCATCATATCATTTTCCTAGCAGATGAGGTAGATACATTGTTGTGGTCTTTGAAGGCGAGATCCTCTGACATTATCACTCCCAGGTCCTTCACATTTCTTTTTTGCTTTATTGTATGGTTACAGTTTGTCATATACCCTGATACATTTTTAATTTCCTCAAGTTTTCCATATTTGAGTAGTTGAAATTTCTCCTCGTTGAACTTCATATTGTTATGAGTGGCCCATTTGAAGATTTGGTTGATGTTCGCTTGGAGTCTTGCGGTGTCTTCGATGGAGGTCACAGCCATGGCAATCCGAGTGTCATCCGCAAAGGAAGACACGGAGCTATGGATTACATCTCTGTCTATGTCCGAAATGAGGATGAGGAATAGAATGGGAGCGAGTACTGTGCCTTGTGGTACAGAGCTTTTCACCGTGGCTGCCTGGGACTTTACTCTGTTTACTATTACTCTTTGTATTCTAGAAAGTTATTGATCCGGAAAGTTATTGATCCATCTACCAATGTATTTTGCATTTACTATTAATGACATGAAGTAATTAATAACCATGCAGTTAGGCTTACATTATGTACTGTAACTCTGTTCTGTACTATTTATAGTCTCATCCATATTATCAAATGCATTAATATTTTATGTTTTTTACATAAGGTAAAAATTTAATAAACACAATAACTACCCTTGGCTCCTAGTTATACCAAAACTATATTATGCATAAGAGCCTAAACAAAGTTTCTACTCCTATTACTTAACTTAGTGAACACTTTAGTATGGAAGCATGTCTGTCTAGTGTTTACCAGAAGTAGGTTAAAGCTTTCACCTCTCCATATACTAAATGATCCTTAGGATTTAATAATAATTCATAAACCATAATAATCCTACTTTTATCCCATTCTTTCAGTTTATTCAGTTTCTGAAATTATTAGTTATGCTAAATCACAGGCAAGGTTTATGCAAAACATTAACATATTTTAAATGACAAGAGTATTTATATGTTTTAACATTTTAAAGCAATTAAATTACCTGTGAAGAAGACAATCAAGAAAAATCACTCACACACAAAAATATTTGTTCATGGAAGAAGAAATACATTAAAAATATACATAGACGAAGGCAGCAGTGAATAAAGTGAAAGGATGGGACAGTAGAATTATCATAATTTATGTGAAGCATTAAACCCATGAGGGTCATTCAGCAGGTGTGAAGGCTTCAACCTGTTAGTCATGAATTAAGTTAATAAAAGTACACATATATCATGTATGGTTAAGTTCACACCTGCCAATTGCAATGCCATTCCGAACTTTGAATATACCAAATGGAGCCACCAACTCTATTCCTGTTGGCAGTTCCCGAAACTGTAGCACATTAGCCACACTCATTGTCCACAATGCCCTGCAAAAAGCGTATTAAATATATTACAAGCACTAAACTTTAAAAATTACAGAACACTATAACCTAAATGCAAATTGTATTTAGTTTTCTTACAAAGTTAATTTTACAGGCTCAAAGCTGTTAACCTGCCTCAGTTCATTTCATAATCCTACCCTAGGATGCAACCAGTAACAGTCAACTAACCTCTATGTATTTGATGCTAGGTGATCAGAGCAACAACTGTAAGGAGGCTTCCCTGTACATCTTACCAAGCCTGGAAACTGAACCTAGGTCCTTTGTGTTGCAACCCATATATGTACTGTACTTCTAAGCTATCAAATCAACAACGCTAAAACAACATAAAACAGTTTTACTTTCTTAAAAGTAGTAAACATATAGAACATTTAGCCTACCAATACTTATCAACTGAATCATACTGTATCTGAAAGCCAGGACGGACTGGCTTCCAAGCTCACCTCTAGTTATGGTGAGCATGAAAGATGAAATAGAGTAAGCATAGAGTCTGTGAGAGGAGTATCACTAGGAAGGGGGGGGGGAAGAAAAAGAAAAAGAAAAAAAAAAGAGAGAGAGAGAGAGAGAGAGAGAGAGAGAGAGAGAGAGAGAGAGAGAGAAAGAAAGAGAGAGAAAGAGAGAGAAAGAGAGAGAAAGAGAGAAAGAGAAAGAGAAAGAGAGAGAAAGAGAGAGAAAGAGAGAGAAAGAGAGAGAAAGAGAAAGAGAGAGAAAGAAAGAAAGAAAGAAAGAAAGAGAGAAAGAGAGAGAGAGAGAGAGAGAGAGAGAGAGAGAGAGAGAGAGAGAGAGAGAGAGAGAGAGAGAGAGAGAGAGAGAGAGAGAGAGAGAGAGAGAGAATGAGAGAGAG
>NC_091296.1:56813636-56841136 GCF_038502225.1 Cherax quadricarinatus
AGGGCTGTCTGTCTTATTTCCATACCAGTCAACTAACACCCAGGTACATACATGTACTTACTACTAGGTGAAGATTATTATTTTTATAATAAAAAAGAAACGCTAAACCACAAGGGTAATAGAGCACAGTACGCACTAGGTGAAGAGGGACAGCAGGTTTAAGGAAACATGCCCAATATTTCTACCCATGCCAGAATTGAACCACAGACACTCAATGTGTGTGAGGCAAGTACGTTGCCAACTAAGCCATGGATTCATGATCCATTTGTATAGACTTCTGTTGCCTTGGATTGAAGTTTGCATACTGTGGGCAGGCATAAAAGTTGAAACTTGCTTCATTTAGTATTTAGTGTTTTTTTTTTTTTTTTTAATAACAGCATCAAGGCTTATTATGACATTTGAGGTAACATAGCTCTATGGGAAAAAATGGCATAACTGCTAGGTGGTTTTTGCAGTTTGGGAAAAAAGTTTAAACATGAGACAAGATTATATAAGGACCTTGTATAAAACATTGTGAATGAGAGGAAGATTTGGTGGGTTCATCTGAAATACTGATGACAGGTTACTATACTTTGGAGCAGTATTGATGTGGTGAATATGCAAGTGCAGCGGAACAGGTAAGTTTGCACACATTACCTTGCTTAGCTGTTTTGATCGCTTCGTTAGTCAGGCAGTGAAGATGTTAGACTACTCCGTGGTGTAATCCCTTGCATAATGGCTCAATGCAAGTACAGCTGTGACCTGGACATTATTATTATTATTATTATTATTATTATTATTATTATTATTATTATTATTATTATTATTATATCCCTAAACCTGTATATATTGTATTTATGCTATCAAACTTCAGTGATGTCTCCAAGATTTTTTTTATTGATGTACATCAGTTTTAGCAGTGAACAGCTACAAGTATTGTATTTGTAGCTACAAGCACACAAGCAGCAACTAGAAACTTTATTAAAACTGTTTTTCGTGCAAAGTTAGCTTTACCAAATGTGATAATGTTGTTATACCGTCTACTATTAATGTGTTGGACTGCATGTTATAAACGTTATTATTTAATACTTTATGAATAACAAGGTACAATGAGTTTAAATCATGATAACCACCTGGTGGTTCACAATTACACTCACCCGCCCACTGACTATAAACCCAGAAATACTAATCATAATCTTAAAATAATAAATCCTAACTAGTCATAAGTTTGCCTATGTTACTCCAATATAGACACTTTGTATTGTGCCAAAACAAAAGCATTCACATTGCTAAACTCACAAATTATGATGTAGTCACTTAGCCTTAATATCATAATCTGTAAGGATTTAATGTTAAGAATTAATCTAAGTCTGTTTGAAATGCCTAGCCATGCTAGGTGTCCTAGTGGCCCCCTCTGTAATTAGTATTTTATAACATGTAAACCACACAATACCCAAAACCTGTAAACCCCACATTGTAACCCTTATAGAGAATAAACTTGAACTGAATTGAATTTCTCTTGTCAAAGATGGATTTCTTGGCTTGTTGATCCTCTTGAAAATTCACGAGGAAAGTTATGGAGAGAGAGAACTACTGGACTACCACCTTCTTCACCACACTTGTACTTTATTAAAGGTCCTCCTTCAGGTTATTACAAGAGCTGCATTGTTCTGTTAATTGCTGTGTTGGTTCATTGATATGATGGGAATATTTTTTTTTGAGACTTGCTTGTGTCATCAGCTTGTTTTTTCTTACGTGTTCAGAGTTGTCCAGAAAGTACCCATCAATGTTAGATTGTGAGAATTGGTGTCCATCAACTGGTCATGTCATCCATCTGTGGCCTCCAAATACCGAAAATTGTGGAGAAATCTGGCTTACGTGCTCTCCTGTTGCCATGTTGGATCTTCCCAACTGTTGTTATTGTTAGGGTTGTTAAGGGTTGTTAAGCCCTTCCTCCCGGGAGTCCGGGGGGAAAATGTTGCCTAAATATGGATGGGAAATTATAAAAGAAATGAAATTGCGTCCGGAAAGAGGAAAGAGGAAAGGACCCCAATGGAAATAAGTCACTTTGTCTGACTTTTTTGGGTTATCCTGGGTTCTATACACATACCTGGAGTTTACCTGGAGAGAGTTCCGGGGGTCAACGCCCCCGCGGCCCGGTCTGAGACCAGGCCTCCTGGTGGATCAGAGCCTGATCAACCAGGCTGTTGCTGCTGGCTGCACGCAAACCAACATACGAGCCACAGCCCGGCTGATCCGGAACTGACTTTAGGTGCTTGTCCAGTGCCAGCTTGAAGACTGCCAGGGGTCTGCTGGTAATCCCCCTTATGTGTGCTGGGAGGCAGTTGAACAGTCTCGGGCCCCTGACACTTATTGTATGGTCTCTTAACGTGCTAGTGACAACCCTGCTTTCTATTGGGGGGATGGTGCATCGTCTGCCAAGTCTTTTGCTTTCGTAGTGGGTGATTTTCGTGTGCAAGTTCGGTACTAGTCCCTCTAGGATTTTCCAGGTGTATATAATCATGTATCTCTCCCTCCTGCGTTCCAGGGAATACAGGTTTAGGAACCTCAAGCGCTCCCAATAATTGAGGTGTTTTATCTCCGTTATGCGCGCCGTGAAAGTTCTCTGTACATTTTCTAGGTCGGCAATTTCACCTGCCTTGAAAGGTGCTGTTAGTGTGCAGCAATATTCCAGCCTAGATAGAACAAGTGACCTGAAGAGTGTCATCATGGGCTTGGCCTCCCTAGTTTTGAAGGTTCTCATTATCCATCCTGTCATTTTTCTAGCAGATGCGATTGATACAATGTTATGGTCCTTGAAGGTGAGATCCTCCGACATGATCACTCCCAGGTCTTTGACGTTGGTGTTTCGCTCTATTTTGCGGCCAGAATTTGTTTTGTACTCTGATGAAGATTTAATTTCCTCATGTTTACCATATCTGAGTAATTGAAATTTCTCATCGTTGAACTTCATATTGTTTTCTGCAGCCCACTGAAAGATTTGGTTGATGTCTGCCTGGAGCTTTGCAGTGTCTGCAATGGAAGACACTGTCATGCAGATTCGGGTGTCATCTGCAAAGGAAGACACGGTGCTGTGGCTGACATCCTTAAGCCAGCCCGTAATGCTATGCATATAAGTGGCTTTGGCATGCTGCTCTTACCTGTATTTTTTGTACCTCTGTATGTATGCTTAAATTACTAAATAAATAAATAAATTTGTGTATACCTGAATAAACTTACTTACTCATGTGAACTTCCCTCGCCTAAATCCCGACAGAGCCAGAGAATCCATATATATCCAAGGACTCCAATGGAAATAAACCACTTTGACTTTTTTGAGGGTTATCTTAGGTAATCTACACATATGCCGCTATATATAATAATTTATGTAACTAGTTATGTGCATCTGTACCTGAATGTTTTATCACTGATTTCATCATTGCTTAGTTAATCTTAAGTTAATTTTAAGCCAGCCCGTAATGCTATGCATAGTATAAGTGGCTTTGGCATACTGCTCTTACCTGTATTTGTTGTACCTCTGTATGTGTGCTCAAATTTTTAAATAAATAAAATAAATAAATAAATAAATAAATAAACGTATCCCAATAAAGTCAACAACAACAGGCTTTCTATTGGCCTACGATGATGAGCTGAAGTTTAAGTAAGTTTATTCAGGTATACACAAACACAGTTACATATATTATCATACATATTATTATTATTATTATAATCAAGGGGAAGCGCTAAACCCGGAGGATTATACAGCGCCTGGGGAGGGATGTGGAAGGCATTCAGGCTTAATTCGGGGAACTGGAGCACAGATCCAATTCCCTAAATCAAGAGCCCCTCACCAACATCAAGGAACCTTCCGTGAGGGGATTATCATATATAGCAACATATGTGTAGAGAACCCAGGATAACTCAGAAAGTCAGAGTGACTTATTTCCATTGGGGTCCTTTAATAATAATATATTTCTACAAATACATGTACAAGGTATACAGACCATAGCTGACATCTAAGACATATTACTATATAGAAAGACACTTGTTATACTGAGAATTTCCCGCAAATTAGGTCAGTTTTGTCCCCGAGATGCAACCCACACCAGTCCACTAACACCCATGTACCTACTTACTGTTAGAACATGGGCAAACTAACACCCAGGTACCTATTTACTGCTAGGACAATAGGACAAGCTAACACCCAGATACCTATTTACTGATAGGACAACAGGACAAGCTAACACCCAGGTACCTATTTACTGCTAGGAGAACAGGGACAAGCTAACACCCAGGTACCTACTTACTGCTAGGAGAACAGACAAGCTAACACCCAGGTACCTATTTACTGCTAGAAAAACGGGCAAACTAACACCCAGGTACATATTTACTGCTAGAACAGGGACAAACTAACACCCTGGTACCTACTTACTGCTATGGAAACAGGGACAAATTAACACCCAGGTAACTACTGACTGCTAGAACAGGGACGAGCTAACACTCATGTACCTATTAAATACTAGATGAACAGAGGCAAATTAGTACTCAAGTACCTACTTACTGCTACGTAGGTAATTAAGCAGATAGGCGTGCAATCAAGTTTGATCCAAGGAAGGGGAGTATAGACCTTCACGCAGACTAAGAAACGGAAAAATAAAAAAAATTACTGCATTTTTTTTAAGGCGGCCGCCCAGCGCCATTCTTTTAATATAAATATATTTTAATATTCCAGAGAGGAACGCTGGTGAAGGGCTCTTGATCCAAGGAATTGGACCTGGACTTCCCTTTCTTGGATCACATTTGATTACCTCCCATGACCCCTGCGGGCTTAACGCTCTCCCCATGATTATAATAATAGTAATTATAATAAATGGGTCTGGGTGACTGGAGGTTATCACGTTTGATCCGAGGAAATGGAGGGTATTGGAGAGAAATATATATGGGTTTGCTGTATAAAATATGGAAAATATGATTTGCACAGCCCAGGAAGAATACAAAGCGGTGATGAAAGTTTCAAGGCGAGAAGAAGAGTCATTCTTGAGTTACTGCCAGTAAATCAATACTCACAAGTATTTTTAAGGATCATATTATAAATAGTTATAATAAATACATAGCTTATAATACCCACAAGCTGATCTAGGTAAATAAGTAAACTTATTTAGGTACAGTTACACAGTTTTCGGATGCTTACAATAATGTTACATAGTTAAGTAAGTGTAAATTATATAGGATAACCTTCCCTAAAAAGTCTAAATGATATAATTATTGTCAGGATCCCACTACATACCTTGTGTGCTGTGCCTCGACCCCTGCAACCACTAATAGGTCACTACATCTCTTACTCAAAAAAAAAACAAAAAAAAACTTCATCGACTTTAACTTCAACATAAAATTACTACAAACGACAACTGTGAAAAAAAACCCAACTCACAAATTATATTTAGTAATATATGTTAAAGAGAGAGTGAGTGTAGAGTCAGCAGCCAGGTGTGTGAGGTGGCACTTATAACAACCATCTATAACACTTAGGTGACACTTACTCTTTCTTTTTTTTGGGGGGGGGGGGGTGAAATGTAGCATTATTTTTGTATGCATTATTAACCTGTGAAGAAGTGTTGAATTGTGAGTATATGTTATGTTGGAGTGATGGTAGAGCAGCTGTTAACTTGTCTTTTTCTGCTCTCGGTGGTACTCGTATATATATGTTAGTGTATGTTAAATTTATTTTATTTTTTAATGGATGCCTCTTCAGTGGAAGGGGAGGTGGATTGATGCCTTTCAGGGGCTTTAATTCCACGGGATTGGCGCTGTCCCTCTACCATAAATGACACTTTCCTGACTACTGATAATGACTAAGACATTATTATTATGATCACGGGGAAGCGCTAAACCCGTAGGATTATACAGCGCTTGTGGGGGAGATGGAAGGTATTCAGGCTCAATTCAGGGAACCGGAGCACAGATCCAATTCCCTAGATCAAGAGCCCCTCACCAGCATCAAGGAACCTCCCTTGAGGGGACAAGGCAAAAAGGAGTCAACTTTAAGTTGGTTACTTAAGTTAGACTTGGGTGGGTTATTTTTAAGTTAGGTTAAGCTGGGTTAAATAAAACTAGGTTAGATAAGCTTAGGTTATTACTGTGATCTGATCCTCTCTTTAATGTTAATGTAAATAACTCAGTTTACCTTATTTCTAGTCAATCTCCTTGTATTATAAATGCTTTTCACATAGTTGAGTTACTTAGCATTTTTTAACTGTTAAAATGTAAATAATAAGATATTACAAGGACCCCCAGTGAAAATAAGTCACTTTGATGTTTTTGGGTTATCCTAGGTAACCTATACATATGCTGTTATGTATGACAGCTCATGTGTACCTGTACATGAATAAAACTTATTTAAGTTACATTACATTACGTAAAGTTAGGTGCCTGGTGAAGTGGGGAGCTGGATTCAAAGAATCGGGCCTGATTGCCTGCCATTCCCACAGACAATATATATGCCTGGAGAGGATTTTGGGGGTCAGCGCCCCCACGGCCCGGTCTGTGACCAAGCCTTATGGTGGATCAGGGCCTGATCAACCATGCTGTTACCGACGTACGAACCATAGCCCAGCTGATAAGGTACTGACTTTAGGTGCCTGTCAAAACTTTTCGTGAAGACAGCCAGAGGTCTATTAGTAATCCCCCTTATGTATGCTGGGAGGCATCAGTGTAAAATGGGTACCTGGGTGTTAGTCGGCTGGTGTGAGTCGCATCCTGAGACAAAACTGACCTAATTTGCCTGAAATGCTCAGCATAACAAGCAGCTTTCTGTATAGTAGTAAGTCATAAGATAAGAGTTCATTCGGATTTTTAACCCCAGAGGGTTAGCCACCCAGGATAACCCAAGAAAGTCAGTGCGTCATCGAGGACTGTCTAACTTATTTCCATTGGGGTCCTCAATCTTGTCCCTCAGGATGCAACCCATGCCAGTCAACTACCACCCAGGTACCTATTTGCTGCCAGGTGAACAGGACAACAGGGGTAAGGAAAAAGGTCAAAATGTTTCCACCCGCCGGGAATCGAACCCGCGCCCTCTGTGTATGAAGCGGGAGCCTTAGCCACCAGGCCACCGGGCCACCTTGATGTTACCTAGGCCTCTATACCTTGTACATGTATTTGTAGAAATAAAGATATTGTATTATATTTGCTTTCATAGGGAGTGATTTTCATGTGCAAATTTGGTACTAATCCCTCTAAAGATTTTCCAAGTGTATATAATCATGTATATCTCTCGCCTACATTCTTGGGAGTACAAGGTGAGGAACTTTAACTGCTCCCAGTAATTTAGGTGTTTTATTGTACTTATGTGTGCCGTGAAGGTTCTCTGTACATTTTCTTGGTCAGCAATTTCACCTGTCTTGAAAGGGGCTGTTTGTGTGCAACAATATTCCAGCCTAGACAGAACAAGCAACCTGAAAGATGTCATCATGGGCTTGGCATTCCAAGTTTTGAAGGTTCTCATTATCCATCCTGTCATTTTTTCTAGTAGATGTGATTGATACAGTGTTTTGGTCTTTGAAAGTGAGATCCTCTGACATTATCACTACCAGGTCCCCATGAATTACTGTATATCCCCTGTGGGTTACCATTTATACTATACTATATATACTGTAGACCCCTGGCTGTCTTCAAGAAGGCACTGGACAGGCACCTAAAATCGGTACCTGACCAGCCGGGCTATAGTTCATACGTCAGTTTGCATTCAGTCAGCAGTAACAGCCAAGTTGATCAGGCTCTGATCCACCATGAGGCCTGGTCACAGACTGGACCATGGGGGTGTTGATCCCTGAAACCCTCTGCAGGTATACTATATATCTCCTCTGGGTTACTGTATATCCTCTGGGTTACTGTATATCCTCTGGGTTACTGTATATCCTCTGGGTTACTGTATATCCTCTGGGTTACTGTATATCCTCTGGGTTACTGTATATCCTCTGGGTTACTGTATATCCTCTGGGTTACTATATACCCTCTGGGTTACTATATACCCTCTGGGTTACTATATACCCTCTGGGTTACTATATACCCTCTGGGTTACTATATATCCTCTGGGTTACTATATATTCCCTGGGTCACTATATATCCCCTGGGTTACTATATATCCCCTGGGTTACTATATATCCCCTGGGTTACTATATATTCCCTGTGGGTTTCTATATATATCCCCTGTGGGTTGAGCACATCCCCCAAATATAATAATTTTCATCAAAAGAAACCTGCTTATTAAAAGTTCCACAGGCACTGTTACCCCTGTGGGTTTAGTGCTTCCCCATGGATGTATTAGCAATAACTTAATGGTTTACATTGATAATGGTAAATGGTTTACATTGATAATGGTAAGCTATTGGAAGCCCCTTATCAAATGATCAAAATCCCTTCTCTTCACCTAGATCGGATTTTCGTATGTAGATTTTATTTAGAGTATGAGCTTGGAGGGTTGCTAACCTAGAATAACCCAAGCAAGTCAGTCATTGTAGCTTATTTCCATGGATCCTTTAATCGTCATTCCCAGGCTGTAACCTGCAGTAGTTGATAAATATCCAAGCACCTCCAGTATATATTGCTGGGTAAACAGAGGCAAGCCTACTCCCAGGTACCTACTTACTGCTGGTAAATGTGTAAGGACATAACTAAAGGACCTGATATTAAACCTCTGTCCTTCACTTGTGAGCTAAAGGTTTACTACTCGAAGTTCAAAGGGCCTCATTGGAAATGAACACTGACTGACAACTGGAATATTTTGGGTAATTTCCTTATCTTATTTGTCTGTTATTTTTTCAGGAAATGACCTGTACCTCAAAGCTGATAAGGTCACACCTCAACCAGTCAGAGATTGGCTGACCTTTTATCTGTATTCCAGTCATCATTCCACCCCGGACAGTGGAGTTAGTAGCAGATATTAAGGTATGTTATTATTGATAAACTATTGTACAGATAATGCTGTATCTTTTTTCCTTAAGCACTGTAATTCTTTGCTTAATGCTTGTGTGTCTGAAAGAGCATTGATTTAAATTAATCTGTATTTGATTTATTTGTATAAAGTTACTTAAAGTAATTAGATTTCTCTTTTACTGCACAAGGATAGTGTGGATAAGCTAGCTTGTGGGTGGCTGTGATGACTCATAGACCAGCAGCTTCAACATAATAGTTCAGCTCTTCCTACTTTCAGCTTGTAGTGTACAAGCCTGCAATAGTTTTTAGGCAAACTTGTAGTACAGTAGACCCTTATATTACACAGATTTATTTGGCACATTTTGGTTATTGCACTATTAAAAAATTGCAGCACAGTTTTATACAACACTTTGTAAAATTAACTTAACACATTTGCAGGCGGGGAAAAAATTTCCCCAGTTCATTGTGTCACCTTGTTGTGGGTCAGACCATTGTGTCAGCGGGGCGAAGACCTACCACCATCCCCTGCCACCCTCAGTACTCCTGCCACCCCCATCCCAGCCTTTGTGAATATGTATCTGGTACCATTATCTCCTAGGAGCTACATGTGTTTGTGAATTGTGTTTTGATCTTTTAATTGCCATATCTTAGTCTTAATATCTTGTATCTGCCAAGCAATCTTGGCACCCAGTAGGCATATGAGTGTTGCTGAAAGTGGCAAGAAAAGGTATTAGACAAGTGAGAGCCTATGGCCTTAATGAAGCGTCAGTTTGTACAATTAAAAAGAATGAGGTAAATATACGAGTTTGCGTGATGAATAACTGACTGACTTAACTGAATTTGACTGTCTGACTATCTGATTGACGTACTGTCTGACTGACTGACTGACTTTGTCGTAAGGGTTCAGTGGTGATAGATTTGGAGAATGAATACACTCAGTGAATGTCTAGGTAGCGTATATTAATATGGGTAGTGCCAGAGCCTGACCTCACTTTACTTTGTCTTGGGTTCAACTGCCTCCCCGGTGCCCGTACGGCACAGAGAACTCGTCACATCATGCTAGGTCAGCAGTGAGTCACTAACGGTCAGTGAATCACTAACAAACTTAATGTAGGGATGCGGTGACTGGTATGCTAGCTGGACAGAGAAGCTTGTATAACATAGCTGAGAATAACTACACAAGTACATCACTTAGGGAATCAGTAACACTACTGAACACTTGGACTGACTTGACTAACTGACCTGACTTTACTGACTTAAAGTTAGACTTTTTCACTGAAGAGGATCCTGACAAATCTAGAAAGCAGCACTCTGAAATGGTGTCTAGAGCAGCTAATACCTTACTGTCAACTGTATAATGTACTACAGGGTAAAATAGCCCATAAATCCAATACAGAATTTAGGCACACTCCAGTACAACCATCGACTTCAGTACCAGAACCTCCCCCATCCACCTCAGCCCAGTAGGGTCACAGCATAACTGTACACTCTCTTCACAATCCTCGACAAACACCAGCACCCACAATTTGAGGTAAGAAATACTATTATTTCTGTTGCATTTGTAGTCTTACGCAGTAAAAATAACATATCATGACAGTTAACAACAATTACATATTCACTTATATTTTTGTAAGATCTGGATGTCTAAAAAGAAGTTGTTTGGTTTTTTTGGGCTCCAAGGAATGTAACCCTATTTTTTCCACAAGTTCTTCAGTTTCTCTAACATGGATTTATCTAACACGGCATTTTCAGGAATGTAACTACCATGTAATATAAGGGTTTACTGTACTTATTATTATCAACCCTTTGCCTAGAGAGCACATAATGTGCTAAAGCTGTTGCTAGTCTAGTCTAGTCAGTCAGTGTCACGTGAAAGTTGTTGGCCTCTTGGAAATTTATCTCGTGCAGCTCCTTATACATATTTGGAATTAAATTGAACAAAATAAATCTAAATCTGGGTTACTGAAAGTGACCCTGGACCTGAGGGCTGAGGAGAGAGATTATTGAGGTGGTCTGTATATTTAGAGAGGCTGGAACAAACAAGATCTCTTATTTCACTGCTCCTTTTCTACAAATATTTTAACCCTTTCAGGGTTGAGAGGCCCTCTCCTAAACTTGTTCTCAGGGTCGAAAATTTTTCAGAAAAAAAAAATTAACTTTTTCTTATGAAATGATAGAGAATCTTTTCACAATCATAATGACACCAAAAGTATGAAATTTGATGGAAAACTTACGGAATTATGTTCTAGCAAAGTTAGTGGTCTCAACGATGTTTACACATTGGCGATTTCGCCCACTTTGAGCCCTATTTTCAGCCAATTCCAATGCACTAGTCGACAAAAATCATAACTATTTTGCTAGAACTCCATATTTTCTATCGAACGAGTACAAGAAACCACCCATTTACAAATTTCAACTATCCAATAAAGTGGTCAGAAATTGGCATTTTTACCAATTTCACACAAATTTCAAAAGATGCTAATTTCCAAATAGGGTCCAGAATAAACAAGACAGACATTCCTGGCACTAAAATAACATTTCCTCTGTTCATTAGTCACGTCCCCACGCCCCTTTTACATTTCTTTTGCTTTTCACTTTGAATTTTTATTCTCACAAAAAAATAGAAGATTTGCTGTAATGCAGACTACTGCATTAGTGTAGAAATGGTATAAATAATATCAGCACACTTGTGAAAGAATATTAGACTCACTAGTTGACGTATATTGGATGCATGACATGATTTGTTTACTTTTGAACTTTGCCGAAAATTAAACACTTCCGCTACTTTGAGCTCAATTTCAAGGTACTTTTCATTGTGAAACCAATCAAAATCATCTCAATTTCTGTATTATGTCTTCCATTCTATAAAATAAGACCAGGAAAACTAGAATACAATCACAAATGCCATACGAAAATAAAGTGCAAAGTCGCTGTTTTAAACCAAAAACACGGTCAGTTTTTTTTTTCTTATTACTCACAGTGTGCTACAGGATTTTTTTTATACTGTGCACACTGACAACATAGACCCATTCTTTCATAAGTAGGCCTACCAGCTTTCTCTCGCTAGATTTGAAGGCGCTAGAATTTACGCGTACTAGTACGTCAGTAACCCTGGCGTAAGACGTACTAGTACGTCGGAAACCCTGAAAGGGTTAATGGCTGTTGCTGTACAAATTTAAGTGTTATAACTTCAACCTTGATGTTCACCAGAGCTTCCTTGACTCTGCGTGCCTTCGTTGTATAACAATGAAGGACCCTTCAATAACAGAGTTCTTTCATGTCATTTCCAACAACATTTTTATTTGCGCATGTTGCAAACTCTTGGTTAGTGTTTTTTTTATCAACACATTGGTCGTTTCCCACTAAAGTAAGGTGCCTCGAAAAAGAAAAACTTTTACCGTCATTCACTCCATCATTGTCTTGCCCAAGGCACACTTACACTACAGTTATAAAACTGCAACATTAACACACCTCTTTCAGAGTTCAGGCACTGTACTTCCCATCTCCAGGACTCAAGTCCAGCCTGCTGGTTTCCCTGAATCCCTTTATAGATATTACCCTGCTCACACTCCAACAGCACGTCAAGTCCTAAAAACCATTTGCCTCCATTCGCTCCTATCTAACACATTCACACATGCTTGCTGGAAGTCCAAGCCCCTCCCACACAAAACCTCCTTCACCCCCTCCAACATTTCCTAGGCTGACCTCTACCCCGCCTTCCTCCACTGCAGATTTATACACTCGGTCATTCTATTTTGTTCTATCCTCTCTACATGTGTGACCCACCTCAACAATCCCTCCCCAGCCCTCTGGATAATAGTTTTGGTAATCCTGCACCTCCTCCTAATTTCCAAACTACAAATTCTCTGCATTATATACACACCACACATTGCCCTCAGACACAACATCTCCACTGCCTCCAGCCTTCTACTTGTTGCAACATTCACCACCCATGCTTCACACCCATAAAAGAGCATTGGTGGTTCACACTTACACTCACTCACTCACTCACTCACCCATTTGACCATAAACAGAAATATCAATCTCAATCTCAAAATAATGAATCTTAACTAGTCATAAGTTGGCCTGTGATACTCCAATACTGAAACTACGTATAGTGCCAAAACAAAAGCATTCACATTGCTAAACTCACAACTAGTATTTAGTCAGTTAGCCATAATACCAACTTATCTCATAATTTTGTAACATTTTAAACCTAAGATTTAATCTAAGTCTGCCCGAAATGCCTAGCCATGCTAGGCGTTCTAGTGGTACACTCTGTAATTATTATTTTACTACATGTAAACCACACAATAACCAAATTCTGTAAACTCAGCATTGTAATACTTATAGAGAATAAAGTTTGAATTTGAATTTGAATTTGGTATAACTATACTTTCATACATTCCTCTCTTTGCTTCCATGGACAAAGTTCTTTGTCTCCACAGACTCCTCAGTGCACCACTCGCCTTTTTCCCCTCGTCAATTCTATGATTCACCTCATTTTTCATAGACCCATCCGCTGACACTTCCACTCCTAAATATCTGAATAGATTCACCTCCATACTCTCTCCCTCCAACCTGATATCCAGTGTTTCATGACCTAATTTTTTTTTGTTATCCATATCACCTTACTCTTCCTGTATTCAATTACAATATTCTTCTTTTACATACCCTACCAAACTCGTCCACCAACCTCTGCAACTTCTCTTCAGAATCTCCCAAAAGCAGTGTCATCAGCAAGGAGCAACTGTGACAACTCCCACTTTGTGTTAGATTCTTTATCTTTTAACCCTAAACTTCTTGCCAACACCCGAGCATTCATTTCTCTTACAACCCCATCTATAACTATAATGAACAACCATGGGAAAGAATCTCCCTCTCTCTTTCTTACATTAACCTGAGCCTCACTATCCTTGTAAAAACTTTCCACTTCTTTCAATAACCTACCTCCGATTCCATACATTTGCAATGTCTGCCACATTGCTTCCCTATCCACCCTGTCATACACCTTTTCCAAATCCATAAATGCCACAAAAACCTCTTTACCCTTATCCAAATATAGTTCCCCTATGTTTCACTGTAAACACTTGGTCTACACACCCTCTACCATTCCTAAAGCCTCCTTTTTCATCAGTTATCCCACTCTCCATCTTACTCTTAATTCTTTCAATTATAACTCTACCATACACTTTACCAGGTATACTCAACAGACTTATTCCCCTACAATTTTTGCATTCTCATTTGTCCTCTATACCTTAATACACAGGAACTAGGCATACTCTCTGCCAATCCCTAGGTACCTTACCCTCTTCGATACATTTATTAAATAAAAGCAACAACCACTCCAAAACTATATCCCCACCTGCTTTTAACATTTCTGTCTTTATCCCAATAATCCCAGCTGCTTTACCCTCTTTCATTCTACCCACTGCCTCACGAACTTCCCCCACACTCACAACTCTGTCCTCCTCACTCCTACAAAATGTTATTCCTCCTTGCCCTGTGCAAGAAATCACAGCTTCCCTATCTTCAACATTTAACAATTCCTCAAAATATTCCCTCCATCTTCCTGATACCTCTAACTCTTCATTTAATAACTCTCCTCTCCTATTTTTAGCAGTCAAATCCAGTTGTTCCCTAGGCTTCCTCAACTTATTAATCTCACTCCAAAACTTTTTCTTATTTTCAACAAAATTTGTTGATAACATCTCATCCACTCTCATTTGCTCTTTTTACATTGCTTCACCACTCTCTCCATATACTCCTCCCTCCTTTTATCACTTCTACTTTGTAAAAACTCTCATATGCTAACTCTTTCACTCTTACTACCCTCTTTACATCATTATTCCACCAGTTGCTCTTCTTCCCTCCTTCATCCACTTTCCTGTAAACACAAATTTCTGCTGAACACTCTTACAGTACATTCTTAAACCTACCCCATACAACTTCAGCTGCATTGCCTATACTCTCACTAGCCCATCTGTCCTCCAATAGTTGTTTATATCTTACCCTAACTGCCTCCTCCTTTAGCTTATAAGCCTTCCCCTCTCTCTTACTTGCTGCTTCCATTTTCCTTGTATCCCATCTACGTTTTACTCTCGCTGTAGTTACCACTAAAAAGTGATCTGATATATCTGTGGCCCCTCTCTAAACATGTACATCTTGAAGTGTACCCAACAGTCTTTTATCTGCCAATACATAGTACAACAAACTACTGTCATTGTGCCCTGCATCATATCTTGTATATAGGAAGGCCCCGCTTTACGGCGTTTCACTTTACGGCGTTCCGCTAATACGGACATTTCAAATTATGACCAAAACTCACTATACGGCTCCCCCCACCTGACTTTCTAATACGGTCACCGTGCCCCACCCTGTTTGTTTACATTCTCCATGAGCTCAGTAAGCACTAAGTCTCTCCATTTTGTCTGGAAACTCCAAAATTTCAAATGTTTTTAAAAGTTATTTCATATTTTATATATACTCTGATAATTATACTTATGTATACCTGTACCTAAATAAACTTACATACATCGAGTCATTTAAATGTCGTATATTACGTTAATATACACATTTTCATTAATCCATCCATGATATTTTTTTCAAAATTATATAATAAACACGATGCATAACATATAAATAAGATAAATACACCCCACAGTAGAATAAATAAACATAAATGTGAGATGTGAGCAGACGACTTCCACAAGTGACGCCATAATAACAATACTCACCGAGTCTCATTAAATGTCGTATATTACGGTAATATACACATTTTCATTAATCCATCCATGATATTTTTTTCAAAATTATATAATAAACACGATGCATAACATATAAATAAGATAAATACACCCCACAGTAGAATAAATAAACATAAATGTGAGATGTGAGCAGACGACTTCCACAAGTGACGCCATAATAACAATACTCACCGAGTCTCATTAAATGTCGTATATTGCGGTAATATACACATTTTCATTAATCCAGCCATGATATTTTTTTCAAAATTATATAATAAACACGATACATAACATAAAAAGATGATAAATACACCCCACAATAGAATAAATAAACATAAATATAAGATGTGGGAGCCTGGTTTGTTTACATAACTCTGCGCCTGTTACCTCTCATGTACTCATTCTTTCTCTCTCTCATTTATTCGTTTTATCTCATTTACTTACTCCTGACCCTACATTAAGACTACAAATATTTTAAGGTAAGTAATGAGTGAACTGTATATACATTTTATCGCTCTGGGATGCTTAAATATCATAGAATAGTATGTGTGGGTGGGGTGGCCTGGTGAGGTAGCCTGGCTATTACAATACATACCACACTTGATTTCTTACAATAAATACTACTTGTCTCACCCTAGATTAAGACTATAAATATTTTAAGGTAAGTAATGAGTGCACTATGTGTGTATTGTACCTTTTTATTGTTTTTTGATGCCTGGTTCTATTGCTAACTTAATATATGTTAGTGTAAACTTGTTATCTAGTGTTTGTATGCATTTATAAGTGGAAAAAAAGGGTGTTCCACTTTACGGCGATTTCCGCTTTACGGCGGTAGCCTGGAACCTAACCTGCCGTATAAGTGGGGCCCTCCTGTACTTATTTATCCTCTTTTTCTTTAAATATATATATTACTTATATACAAAGTTCATTCAAAGGGCCACCATTATCATTTATACCTGGCACCCCAAACTTACCTACCACACCCTCTTTAAATGTTTCTCCTACTTTAGCATTTAGGTCCCCTACCACAATTACTCTCTCACTTGGTTCAAAAGTTCCTACACACTTGCTTAACATCTCCCAAAATCTCCCTCTCTCTCTCTCTCTCTCTCTCTCTCTCTCTCTCTCTCTCTCTCTCTCTATCTACATTCCTCTCTTCTCCAGGTGCATACACACTTATTATGACCCATTTTTCGCATCCATCCCGTATTTTAATCCACATAATCCTTAAATTTATATATTTATATTCCCTCTTAACTTCCATAACTGATCCTTCAACATTATTGCTACCCCTAATGTTGTGTTTCTTTAAAATACAAGGCAGACAGACAGCAATAATTGTGCCTCAATAGGTTAGGTTAGGTTCGTCAGGAAACAGAACAAGTGTTTCCTGACGTGGGGCTTAGTCAGACGAGACCCACTGTTGAAGCTTTTGGTCATCTGAGACCTTCTGCTGGCTTACTGGTCCACCCCTTTAAAAATTATGGTCAATTGTAACCATTTAGTTATTATGCCTGGTCATGTGTCTTTCTCTCTCCTTCTTTATCACAATCACACAACAGAAATTCTCATTGTAATGCAAACTTTTAATGACTTGAGTGTAAACATAGTAGAATATAAAGAATTATACTATTTCAGGTTTTCAAGAAATTATATCATAATCTTATAAATATGACAAGTAGAAGAAAAGTAACCAATAGCCACATTAATGATGAATTTGCCCAGGTGCTTCAGCAACATGAGGAAGGTAAGACATAGTAGTTACTGCTCTGTAATGAAAAAAATTAGTTGGGATATGCTTTGAATGCAGTATTCACATTAGTTTTATTATGCTACAGTATGCATATATATATTTATTTAAGACCGTTTCTTATTTCCACCCTTAACATGGATGACAGGTTAATTCATATAGCATACTGTTTAACTGTTGGGAAGGAATGGAAATGGCTGCCTTGGAAATCTATAATATGAATGTGCAAAGAAAGTTGACTTTTTGTAATGTATTACAGGGCAGAAAGGACATAATGAAGCGAAGGATGAAGGATTGGGAAGTGACCGAGGAAATGTTCTCTTATTGCTGTTCCTGTACGTGCTTCAGGGCATACCTCTTGGCTTGGCAGGAAGTATTCCCATGATACTACAAAATAGACATGTATCATATAAAGACCAGGTATTTAGTAGATGAAGCTGTTCTTATTCGCTCATCAAATTTTCAAGATTTAAAGCATTTTTAAGTTGAATATTTTAAATTATTTTTTTATTTTCACTGACAGAATGTATCGTTATTTTGCGTTTCACCAAAGGGCTATGAGCTTACAAATGGTGGTAAAAATGCACTTACATCAAAAAACTTTTGTTAATACTAATCAGTAAATAGTAATAGTAATAAATAAGTGTTAAAAAAGGTTTCTTTGGAAACAGTCACCAATACACTATAATGAGATCCATTATTGACAATGTTTTGCCCACACAGTCATGATAAAGTTCACTCTATAGGTGAAATGTTAATAATAAAGGATCTCCTTACAGTGCATTTCTCTCTCCATTGTGTGGGCCTTTTATACCATTTCTCTCCAGAAAAGTTTCTTTGCCGTAATTTTTGTTTCTTTACTACAGGTCGGCCATCACTAATCTGGCATCATTGTGACCTGTAGTGTGCCGGATTAGTGAGTTTGCCAGATTACAGAGTGGTTAGGTTAGAATACACTTAATTAACCTATCAATAGAGACTCTGCTACATCTTCCTCATTTTCATCACTGCTTTCTCCTCCACTAGCTTGCTGCTGTGGATTTACAACCATCTCTATAATGATGAAATTTGAAATTATGCTAGCCAAAATTAGTGCCAGATTACTGATGGAACTGGATAACTGATTACTGGATTAGTGATGGCCGATGTGTACCAATAATTTGCATACACCATCTTCCTTCAAACATGGCAAAATGTAATAGTAAATGTGACAGTCTTATTTTTTTCTTGATGAATTTTATGGATGTTTTCTAGGAAATGTATTACAGCTAATATTATTGCAAATTTTTCTGGTTATTTTCCAGCTTAGCATAATTTTTCTCAGATATTACAGAAAGTACCAATTTTGTCATATAATCACATTTCTGAAACTTGTTTCTTTAATTGAGATTATGTAGAAGTTCACTTTTTCCTTTGAATTAATAGAACATTCATGTACAGTATTATGTCAGTGTGCAATGCATACTACTGCAAGTCTTGTCTGAATTATATTTATGTTATCTCACGTACTGTAACTTATATTTTTATTCCCATAGGCCACATTCAGCTTGTCATTTTGGCCATTCAGCATCAAATTATTATGGGCACCTCTTGTAGACTCGCTCTACATTAATAAGATGGGGCGACGTAAATCCTGGCTAGTGCCAGCTCAGTATTTAATAGGTTTGTATGATTCCATTTTGTATAAGTCTTTGTAATGGTCCTTTTTCAAAGAATTTTTTTTATTTCTCTACCTAATATAATTTATAAAAAATTACAGTGGAGCTTTAACAATCTCACTTCAGTTTCAGAAGACAGTATTGTAAGTGGGGATGGATTCTTGAATCATTACTGTACCATGACAAGCTCTGACTGTATTAAAATTGTTTTGCTATGCAAAGTCTAGATTATTCCTGTTAACTCCATTAAACTAAAATGAGGCTAGATGTATTGATTTGAAAGGATTTGGTCAGCAGTGGGAGCATCAGAATGGTTGTGTGCATTGACATAAGAGGCTTCCTCTGATGAATATTCTTTGATAAAATTCTCTTAGTGGGGCATGGAATTTTTTTATATTTTTAAAATATAAAAATAATCCTCCCTCCATGGAGATGTCTTGATGCAAGCAAGGGGCTTTTGATCCAGGGAACTGAACTTATCATATCTTTCCTTAGATTCAACTTGATAATCTCCTATTCCCCTAGCACTATGTGACCTCATTGGAATTAGTGCTTTTCTCTGATAAAACAAATAGTGGGAAATAAATGGTATAAAATACTGACACAATGGAACTGTAAACACTTAAGCAGTATAATGTGATTCTTATTGACAATGTTTCGCCCACACAGTGGGCTTTATCAAGTCACAAACAGATCTACCTGGGTGAAAGATATGTGCCTATATATAGGATGGGAATGCTGGGTCAGGTGGAGAAAGGTGCATGTGATAATCTTCGAAGTAGAGTGAAGAAGTCTAAAAACTTGGGTAGCTTTTAAAAGAGATTGGATAAGTACGTGAGTGGATCTTCTGCAGTGTTCCTCGATTCTTATGTTCTTATGTGGGATAGCGATGAAGAAGTTTCTTGGCAAGGGGTTCAGCTTTGTTATAGAAGCCGTTGCTCTGGTTGAAGTTGTTGGATGTACAGATAAGTGATGATTCCAGGATTCTTCGGTATTGAGTGTTGTCTTCTCTGGCGATAAGTCTTGCATTTCTGTAGTTGATTAAATGGTTGTGTGAATTTCAATGTTGAACACAGGCATTCCTTGGATCTTCAGATCTGCCTGCATACTGGTGTTCTGAAATACGTGTTTGGAGGTCTCCAGATGTTTCGCCGGCGTATAATTTGCTGCAATCATTACAAGGGAGTGTGTATACCCCTGCAGAGGATTGAAGCTTGTCTTGTCTATCACTGGTAATGTCCTTGATGGTGGTGGATGTGGAAGTAGATACTTGAAATGAGGTTTTGGAGAAGATGTTGGAAACGTGTTTGGTAATGGAGTTGGTGGGGAGGACTATGTATCTCTTCTCGGCAGTGTCTTCTCTGGGTGTGTTAAAGATGTTTAATGCCCGTCATCTGCAGTCTCTTAATAGAGACTGCAGATGACGGGCATTAAACATCTTAAATTAAACCATTTAATCAACTACAGAAACGCAAGACTCATCGCCAGAAAAGACAACACTCGATACCAAAGAATAAATAACAAAAAGGCACAATACCGTGACTGGAACGATACACAAATAACCCGCACATAAAAGACAGAAGCTTACGACGACGTTTCGGTCCGACTTGGACCATTGACACAGTCACACTAACAGAGGAGGAGCAGGACGGCTATATATAGGCAGGAAGAGGTGGAGGTAGTAGTAGTGGTAGTAGTACATCCAACAACTTCAACCAGAATAATGGCTTCTATAACATAGCTGAACCCCTTGCCAAGAAACTTCTTCATCGCTATCCCACATAAGAATATAAGAATCGAGGAACACTGCAGAAGATCCACTCATGTACTTATCCAATTTCTTTTAAAAGCTACCCAAGTTTTTAGACTTCTTCACTCTACTCCGAAGATTGTCATGTGCACCTTTCTCCACCTGACCCAGCATTCCCATCTTATATATAGCCATGTATGTTTCACCCAGGTAGATCTGTTTGTGACTTGATAAAGCCCAGTGCGTGGGCAAAACGTTGTCAATAAAGGATCACATTATACTGCTTAAGTGTTTATATTTCCAAAACAAATAGCTAAAAGCACTTTAGGATTACTAAATTTATTTAAGGTTTAAAGTTTACCCTGGAACACCATTGCACTCATAAATACTGTAATGTAATTTTTTATTCCTTGATAGATGACCAGGGTATAGATAACCTCCCTATAGATGTGAAGGATTGAGTCCAAGTGTAATTACTCATTTAGAATTAATGGTTTAGATCTGTGTTCATGGCATCTTATTTTCAATAGTTCTTTTGTAAGAAGGAATAAAATGAAACTCCGTAAACTTGTTAGATCCAGCAGCATCTCCACAACACTACATGTGTAATCTTAAGTCTGTGAGCATGTTGGCTGTATTGGCACCAGAGCAACACTGCAGATCTAATCCCTGGATTAAATTCCTCAGATCATAATAAAACATACTTGATGGACAGTTTGAGATGGGCCATATTTGACCATCATGTTAGCTTGATAGTTATCAGCTTTCATAGACACATGAAAAGAAAATAATACTCCTGTTATGTTGATAACATAATGCTCCTTTTCCCACAGGGAGGGCAAGCAACTAGCAACATATTAAAAGTGGACTCGTTTTCATGAGTTACAACCATTAATTATAAGGTTGGGTTTTCTGACATGACTCAAAATTTTATGAATTATTTTGTCAAAATTCTACTGTAAACCTGTGATTTTAAATAGCAAAATTATTTTATTTTGCAGTCCTGACCCATTGAAAAAATATTTGTATAGTGCTGGAACCTGAGTATAATTTATTAATTATCATTACAGGATTCTTCATGCTGCTACTGTCATCAGTTATTAATGATCTTCTAGGAGAGGATTCACAACATACTCCAAATGTAGTTTTCATCACTTGTGTATTCTTTGCTCTCAACTTCTTAGCAGCTACTCAAGATATTGCTGTGGATGGATGGGCTCTTACTATTCTCTCCAGGTGACTATGATTTAGTTTTATTATTCAGCTGAAGGTGTTTTCAGGGAGTTACAATTAGCTCTAAGGCCCCTGTCTCTTAACCATTAATCAACTGGTGTGATGCCTTTTTGTACATGTTTTTTTTTTTATACTACATTGGCTCTTTCACCAAGGTAAGGTGATTCCCCCCAAAAAGTAAACCTTCATTATCATTCATTCAATAGCTGTCTTGCCACAAGTACACAGACATCACAGTTGGAGTGATCCTTCAAACTGTATCATCCCTACACTTCATTAAGAGGGCAGGTACACTACTTTTGGCTAACTAGTTTGCCTGATTCGTTACATAAATGTTAACTTGCACACACACACTACAACAGCACATCAAATCTCTAAAACCATTTGTCTTCACTCTGATCTAACAAATAGCACGCACGCACGCACGCACGCACGCGCACGCATGCACGCACGCACGCACGCACACACACACACACAGTCAAGGACCAGGTAATCAGGCTAAGGAAGGAAGGAGGAGAGACAACAAGAAATGACCGTGAAGTATGTGAGGAACTCAGCAAGAGATTCAAAGAAGTGTTCACAGAGGAGACAGAAGGGGCTCCAGAAAGACGGAGAGGTGGGGCACACCACCATGTGCTGGACACAGTGCTCACAACCGAGGAAGAAGTGAAGAGGCTTCTGAGTAAGCTAGATACCTCAAAGGCAATGGGGCCAGATAACATCTCCCCATGGGTATTGAGAGAGGGAGCAGAGGCGCTATGTGTACCCCTAACAACAATATTCAATACATCTATCGAAACAGGGAGATTGCCTGAGGCATGGAAGACAGCAAATGTAGTCCCAATCTTTAAAAAAGGAGACAGACATGAAGCATTAAACTACAGACCAGTGTCACTGACATGTATAGTATGCAAAATCATGGAGAAGATTATCAGGAGAAGAGTGGTGGAACACCTAGAAAGGAACGATCTCATCAACAGCAGCCAACATGGTTTCAGGGACGGGAAATCCTGTGTCACAAACCTACTGGAGTTCTATGACATGGTGACAGCAGTAAGACAAGAGAGAGAGGGGTGGGTGAATTGCATATTCTTGGACTGCAAGAAGGCGTTTGACACAGTTCCACACAAGAGATTGGTGCAAAAACTGGAGGACCAAGCAGGGATAACAGGGAAGGCACTACAATGGATCAGGGAATACTTGTCAGGAAGACAGCAGCGAGTCATGGTACGTGGCGAGGTGTCAGAGTGGGCACCTGTGACCAGCGGGGTCCCACAGGGGTCAGTCCTAGGACCAGTGCTGTTTCTGGTATTTGTGAACGACATGACGGAAGGGATAGACTCTGAGGTGTCCCTGTTTGCAGATGACGTGAAGTTGATAAGAATTCACTCGATCGAAGACCAGGCAGAACTACAAAGGGATCTGGACAGGCTGCAGACCTGGTCCAGCAATTGGCTCCTGGAGTTCAATCCCACCAAGTGCAAAGTCATGAAGATTGGGGAAGGGCAAAGAAGACCGCAGATGGAGTACAGTCTAGGGGGCCAGAGACTACAAACCTCACTCAGGGAAAAAGATCTTGGGGTGAGTATAACACCATGCACATCTCCTGAAGCGCACATCAACCAAATAACTGCTGCAGCATATGGGCGTCTAGCAAACCTCAGAACAGCATTCCGACATCTTAATAAGAAATCGTTCAGGACCCTGTACACCGTGTATGTTAGGCCCATATTGGAGTATGCGGCACGAGTTTGGAACCCACACCTAGCCAATCACGTAAAGAAACTAGAGAAAGTGCAAAGGTTTGCAACAAGACTAGTCCCAGAGCTAAGAGGTATGTCCTACAAGGAGAGGTTAAGGGAAATCAGCCTGACGACACTGGAGGACAGGAGAGATAGGGGGGACATGATAACGACATACAAAATAATGAGAGGAATTGACAAGTTGGACAAAGGCAGGATGTTCCAGAGATTGGACACAGTAACAAGGGGACACAGTTGGAAGTTGAAGACACAAATGAATCACAGGGATGTTAGGAAGTATTTCTTCAGCCACAGAGTAGTCAGTAAGTGGAATAGTTTGGGAAGCGATGTAGTGGAGGCAGGATCCATACATAGCTTTAAGCAGAGGTATGATAAAGCTCACGGTTCAGGGAGAGTGACCTAGTAGCGATCAGTGAAGAGGCGGGGCCAGGAGCTCGGACTCGACCCCCGCAACCTCAACTAGGTGAGTACACACACACACACACACACACACACACACACACACACACACACACACACACACACACACACACACACACACACACACACACACACACACATACATACTACATACATGCATACATACATACATACTACATACATGCATACATACATACATACATGCATGCATACATACATACATGCATACATACATACATGCATACATACATACATACATACATGCATACATGCATACATGCATACATGCATACATGCATACATACATACATACATACATACATACATACATACATGCATACATACATACATACATACATACATACATACATACATACATACATACATACACACACACACACACACACACACACACACACACACACACACACACACACACACACACACATATATGCCTGTTAGATATTCAAACGTCTACTACTTAAAGCTTTCTTCATACAAACTCGCTAACTCTTCCTGGAATGACCTTACCCCATGTTGCTCCACCTTGGATTTAGAGTACATCCTCTTGGTCACCCTGTTCTGCTCTGGCCTCTAAATGCCAAACCACCTCAACAATCCCTCCTCTGCTCTGTGAGTAATGCCTTTCATAACCCTATACTGTCTTCTGAATTTTTTGTACAACATTCACGCTACACATTACTCTCAAATATGACGTCTCTGATGCCTCCAACCTCCTCCTTTGTGAATCATTTAGCACTTTAACTGTGTCCAACATACTAGTACATACACAAATGCCTACAGTGTGTCCAACGTACTAGTACACAAATGCCTACATTGTGTCCAATGTAATTGTACACAAATGCCTACAGTGTGTCCAACATACTAGTACACAAATACCTAGTGTGTCCAACGTACTAGTACACAAATGCCTACAGTGTGTCCAACATACTAGTACACAAATGCCTCCAGTGTCCAACGTACTAGTACTTGAATGCCAACAGTGTCCAACGTACTAGTACACAAATGCCTACAATGTCCATCGTACTAGTACACAAATGCCTACAGTGCCCAACATACTAGTACACAAATGCCTACAGTGGGTCAAATGTACTAATACACAAATGCCTACAGTGTGTCCAATGTACAGTATTAGTACACATTTTTTTGTCCCCACAAATCTGCCTCCTCCCAATATTTTTGACTTCAGCATAACTCTTTGGGTCTTCCATCTATTGATACATTTGAAAAATCTAAGGCCAGCAGGGTGCACACAATGTATCAAGGTTAACTACTCAGGGGATGACTGTATATCTGACATATTAGTATGCCTCACTAGCAAAAGTAAACAAAGGAACCAGGAACTGTTGTTCCACCATCAGCTTCCCTACCAGCAAACAGGGTGTGCAAGTGTCTCAAAGATGATTTATTCAGTCCAGATTTTGATACAATGGAATTCAGCTATACATCACACTAAGTATATTTAACCCAGGGTAACACAGTAAAGTCAAACAGTGTGAATAATTTCATGTTTTGATAAGTATTATACTCTAAATTAATTGTAAGATTATAAATATTCATTGTACATAGCCTTAGAAGACCAAAATAATAAAATAGTAGGATAACAAATATACAGTATATATAAATAAGTAAGCTCAATCACTATGACTTATTTCAGTGTTTTGAGAATTAATATACTCAGCAACAGTTGTAATGTTATAAGTATTCCTTGTACATAGCCTTAGCGACATACTCGTTTACCTACGCCTCGGACTTACGACTGGCTCTCTGACCAGCATTCATATGAAAATAATGTTTATTAGAGCTAATTTCCTGTATTCTGTTTATTTCAATATACATACAGTACACTACTGTATAAACATTTAAAAATATACCAGAAATGTTATAAATGGTGCAAAAATGACATTAAAACAATATCAAAGATGGTTGACACAAACTCACTACCATTATAGCATGGTCCTCATTTAGCAACGAATTCGTTTAACGACATGGTCTTAGGAACGGAACTCCATCGTTAAGTGAGGAGAGGCTGTATATCGTATATATACTCTGCCATATGTATACCGTACATTCCATGTTAAGCAATGTCATGCAAGTGTTTCCCTATGTTTGAAATGCTAAAACACCTTGAAACTCATCTAATATCATAAGACACTAGTATATATAGCATTAAACATTAAAAAGGCAATTAAAAAACAAACATTCTCATTTTGGCGTCAGTAATTGTAAACCATAAATATCGCTGGTGCTTTTATGCCGCTGTTGCGAATAAGTGATCATTTTTTTCACCAACTTCAACACACCATAAAATTGTAAGTGTTCACCAGATTCCACTCATTTTAGTCTTATTTGATTCAGAAAAATGTGCACTATCAAACTGTAAGAAAAAAAATCATTTTTGTTTTTAAAATCTTGCCACACCACCTGGAATTTTTTTTGCCCACTTGCCACAGCTAAAACTCAGGCTTCCTACTCATGTACCCTGATACATTCCTCTTTGCCTCAATAGATAAACATTTTCCTCTGTAGATACATAAACACCACCTCTTTTTTTTCTTTATTCCTTTTATCTATTACTGTATATTGATTTAAAAGTTAAACTGAAGTGGAGTTGCTGGACTCCATGTGTGTTATCATGTAAAAGGTGATCGTTTTGTATATTCATTTTGTTATAAAGTGTAGTCTCACATAATTGAAGAGATAATTCTGCAATATTGTTGTTGAAAGTTACAAGTTTTTCTCTTATACATTACACAGGTTGAATAATACAGTAAAGCATTTTTTCTGCAGAAATAATTTTTTTTTTTTTTTTTTTTTTTTTTTTACAGAAATAATGTTGGGTGGGCATCAACTTGCAACTCTGTTGGGCAGACTGCAGGCTACTTCATGGGTTATGTTGTATTTCTGGCCCTAGAATCCAAGGACTTTTGCATAAACTACCTTGGTCAGAAAGACTCATTAGTAACACTTCCAGGTAAGTGAATACTTGAACGCTTACAAGTCTAATAACACTTCCGAGTAAGCTAATAGGTAAATTTTCTTTGGTCTTCATTTTATAATAAATGCAAAGGGGGTAATCAATGATATTTAAATTAATACTGCAGAAATCTTGTGGCATTTTAGGAAATTTTGGAGTTCTGTTTCAGTCTTCATTTTGATGTTCTCGTAGTTGGTCATGTAGAATGTAAGGTATTAAAACATTGTTTTCTCTTGTTTGTATTCAACCTCTTTTGTATGTGTAAACCA
>NC_091296.1:56846136-56921136 GCF_038502225.1 Cherax quadricarinatus
TGTGCTGATATTATTTATACCATTTCTACACTAATGCAGTAGTCTGCATAACAGTAAATCTTCTATTTTTTGTGAGAATAAAAATTCAAAGTGGAAAGCAATAGAAATGTAAGAGAGGCCTGGGGATGTGACTAATGAACAGAGGAAATGTTATTTTACTGCCAGGAATGTCTGTCTTGTTTATTCTGGACCCTATTTGGAAATTAGCATCTTTTGAAATTTGTGAAATTGGCAAAATTGCCAATTTCTGACCACTTTATTTGATAGTTTAAATTTGTAAATGGGTGGTTTCTTGTACTCTTTCGATAGAAAAAATGGAGTTCTAGTGAAATAGTTATGATTTTTGTCGATTGGTACATTGGAATTGGACAGAAATAGGGCTCAAAGTGGGCGAAATCGCCGATGAGTAAACATCATCGAGACCTCTAACTTCGCGAGAGCATAATTCCGTAAGTTTTCTATCAAATTTCATACTTTTGGCGTCATTATGATCGGGAAAAGATTCTCTATCATTCCATAAGATTTTTTTTTTTTTTTTTTTTTTTTTGAAAAAAATTTCCAACCCTGAGAACAAGTTTAGAAGAGGGCCTGCCGACCCTGAAAGAGCTAGGGATTGGGAGAGAGAGAGCATGCATAGTTCCTTTGTATAAAGGCAAAGGGGACAAAAGAGTAAAAATTATAGGGGAATAAGTTTGCTGTGTATACCTGGTAAAGTGTAGAGTTACTATTGAAAGAATTAGAGTAAGATGGAGAGCAGGATAGCAGATGAACAAGGAGGCTTTAGGAAGGGTAGGGGGTGTGTAGACCGAGCGTTTACAGTGAAACACGTAGGTGAACAGTATTTAGATAAGGGTGGGTAAAGAGGTTTTTGTGGCATTTATGGATTTGGAAAAGGCATATGAGAGGGTAGATAAGGAGGCAATGTGGCAGATGTTGCAAATGTATGGAATAGAAGGTAGGTAAAAGTAGACCTTAGACGAGGATGTGTGATGTCACCATGGTTGTTCAGTATATTTATAGATAGAGTTAAAAGAGAAATGAATGCTCGGGTGTTGGCAAGAGTTGTGAGGTTAAAAGATAAAGAATCTAACACAAAGTGGGAGTTGTCACAGTTGCTCTTTACTTATGACACTGTGCTTTTGGGAGATTCTGAAGAGAAGTTGCAGAAGTTGGTGGATGAGTTTGTTAGGTTATGTAAAAAAGGAAATTAAAAGTAAATGTAGGAAAGAGTAAGGTGATGAGGATTCAAAAAAATTAGGTAACAAAAGATTGGATATCAGACTGGAGGAGGTGAATGTTTCCAGATATTTGCAAGTGGATGTGTCAGCAGCTGGGTCCATGAAAGATGAGGTGACTCTTAGAATTGATGAGGGGGAAAAGGTGAGTGGTGCACTGAGGAGTCTGTGGAGACAAAGAACTTTATCCATGGAAGCAAAGGGGGGAATACATGAGAGTACAGTTATACCAACACTTATATGGGTGTGAAGCATGGGTGGTGTATGTTGCAACAAGGAGAAGGCTGAAGGCAGTGGAGACGTCATGTCTGAGGGCAATGTGTGTTGTGAATATAATGCAGAGAATTCATAGTTTGGAGATTAGGAGGTGCTGGATTACCAAAACTATCATCCAGAGGGCTGAGGAAGGGTTATTGAGAGGTTTGGACATGTAGAGAGGTTGGAACGAAATGGAATGACTTTCAGAGTGTATAAATCTGTAGTGGAGGGAAGGCAGGGTAGGGGTCACCCTAGGAAAGGTTGGAGGGAGGGGGTAAAGGAGGTTTTGTGTGCGAGGGGCTTGGACTTCCAGCAAGCATGCATGAGTGTGTTAGAAGCGAAAGGAGATAAATGGTTTTTAGGACTTGACATGCTGTTAGAATGTAAGCAAGGTAACATGAAGGGATTCAGGGAAACCTGCAGGCTGGACTTTAGCCCTGGAGCTGGAAAGTACAGTACCTGCACTCTGAAGGAGGGTTGTTAATTTTGCAGTTATATACCTGTAGTGTAAGCATGCCTCCTGCAAGACAGCAATGGAGCGAATGATGAAAATTTTTCTTTTTCGGGCCACCCTGCCTTGGTGAGAAATGGCCTGTGTTAATAATAAAATAAACTTTTAGATTAGGACTTTTATGCCCCAACAGTTGAACATTTCTTGTTTAATTATTAATATGCTTTAATTTGTCAGGTTACAGTTGATGATCCCGACTTTGGATTAGTTGGTACTTACCAAATCCTTGGTCGTATCTTGAAGCTCAGGCCAATACAGGATTTGATTATAGTATTGTTGACGTGCAAGGTATGTAGACTAGAGAAGTATGTTTTTGTTTTTTGTTTTGTGTGTGTGTGTGTGTGTGTGTGTGTGTGTGTGTGTGACTGAGATGTGCTTTTATTAACCTTTATAAGATTTTATACTAAACACTTTTTAAAAAACAAACCTAACACAGACTTACCATTATGTAAATATCACCCATTTTTTTCAACATGTCTATCCCTCTACACTGTAGCAATTTATGTAAGGACAAAATGTGAATGTGAAATGCAAAAACTCTGAAATCTTTATTGGACCATACTATACTACTAAATCCTTGTTCCTTAGTTGGGAATTTTATTTTTCCTTAAAACAGAAGTCTTAAATATGTTACACATTATTACAACCTCATTAACATTTCCTGTTTGATCTAATTCTCCAGTACAGTATATGATATGGTCTTAAAATTAGAGGTTTCATTTGTTCAGATTGGGTTTGCTGCTGCAGACTCCTTAACAGGCCTGAAGCTGATAGAAAGTGGTGTGCCTAAGGACCGTCTAGCACTGCTGTCCATCCCCTTGACCCCTGTCCAAGTGCTTCTCCCGTTTTATATCTCCCGTTACACTGCTGGACCCAAACCTCTCAACCCATTCATGGTTGGCTATCCATTAAGGTTGGTAGGGTTGTTTGTTTCTGGTTTTAACTCTATTTTGTATCCATTTCTTTTAATTACACTATGTCCTGGTATGCTCATATTTAGCTAACTTAAACAGAATATTATGATATTCATGGGGAAGAACTAAACCCATAGGCATCATATAGCACCTGGAAATTGTGAGGTTTGATCTAAGGAAGAACTTAGAATTTCACACTATCTGTATAGTATATCAAAGTCAAACAGTGATGCTGTGGATTGATATGCAATTGCAGGTACAGGCATATATTCAAATTACATATGTTCATCCATAGTGGTGAATATGAAGAGTTTAGAGAATAAAGTCTTTAATATGTTTATTCCTTATCACCAAAGCTTTACCACTTGTTTTACAGACTGCTGTTTGGGTTTGTGTTTGCTGGAATAGTGTGGATAACACCTGTGTTCAAGCAAGATGATGGCTCTTATCCTTTCTACTACTATTGCATCATTGTTTTTATATATCTCATACATCAGGTAAGGTTTGTAGTAAGCCAGGATCAATTAGAAAGTATGCTTTACAGTTTCAAGCCTTACTAATTGATATTCACGTATGATACTTTTTCTTTTTACTAATCTCGATATAAAAATAATATGGATTATAGCTTGAGAACACTGTCTTTAACCTTCTCATGATCTTGGAGATCTTTTAACATAAAAAATTGCCATGATGTAATGGCATATTGGAAAAAATTATTTTTTACATGTTTTCCTGAGCTTACACATCTTAATTTGAATTTTATGCTGTACAGTTGGGCAATTGCACTGTTATGGTGACTGCACCGCCTCTTAAATGTGCCCATTTTTTTAGTACAGTGGACCCCCGCATAACGATCACCTCCGAATGCGACCAATTATGTAAGTGCATTTATGTAAGTGCGTTTGTACGTGTATGTTTGGGGGTCTGAAATGGACTAATCTACTTCACAATATTCCTTATGGGAATAAATTCGGTCAGTACTGGCACCTGAACATACTTCTGGAATGAAAAAATATCGTTAACCGGGGGTCCACTGTATTAATATTTTATGTATTAATATTTTATGTATTAATATTTTATGTATTAATATTTTACAGGTAAATAGATTCCAAATCGGGTTTTTTTTTTTTTTTTTAACAAGTCAGCCGTCTCCCACCGAGGCAGGGTGACCCAAAAAGAAAGAAAATCCCCAAAAAGAAAATACTTTCATCATCATTCAAAACTTTCACTTCACTCACACATAATCACTGTTTTTGTAGAGGTGCTCAGAATACAACAGTTTAGAAGCATATACGTATAAAGATACACAATATATCCCACCAAACTGCCAATATCCCAAACCACTCCTTTAAAGTGCAGGCATTGTACTTCCCATTTCCAGGACTCAAGTCCGGTTATATAAAATAACCGGTTTCCCTGAATCCCTTCACTAAATATTACCCTGCTCACACTCCAACAGATTGTCAGGTCCCAAATACCATTTGTCTCCATTCACTCCTATCTAACACGCTCACGCACGCTTGCTGGAAGCCCAAACCCCTCGCCCTCAACACCTCCTTTACCCCCTCCCTCCAACCTTTTCAAGGATGACCCCTACCCCGCCTTCCTTCCCCTACAGATCTATACGCACTCCATGTCATTCTACTTTGATCCATTCTCTCTAAATGACCAAACCACCTCAACAAACCCTCTTCAGCCCTCTGACTAATGCTTTTATTAACTCCACACCTCCTAATTTCCACACTCCGAATTTTCTGCATAATATTTACACCACACATTGCTCTTAGACAGGACATCTCCACTGCCTCCAACCACCTCCTTGCTGCAGCATTTACAACCCAAGCTTCACACCCATATAAGAGTGTTGGTACTACTATACTTTCATACATTCCCTTCTTTGCCTCCATAGATAACATTTTTTGCCTCTACATATACCTCAACGCACCACTCACCTTTTTTCCTTCATCAATTCTATGATTAACCTCATCCTTCATAAATCCATCCGCTGACACGTCAGCTCCCAAATATCTGAAAACATTCACTTCTTCCATACTCCTCCTCCCCAATTTGATATCCAATTTTTCTTTATCTAAATCATTTGATACCCTCATCACCTTACTCTTTTTCTATGTTCACTTTCAACTTTCTACCTTTACACATTGAATTGGATTATATCTGTATTATAATAAGATCAAATTAAAAATATAATCATTTTTGAGTGCATAACTAATGTAATTTGTATGGCTCATAGGAAATAATTATAATTTTACTTCTATCACTTACTATGACTTTACTTTTCCAGGTATTTGCAAACTGTATGTTTGTGGGAGTGATGGCATTCTTTGCACGCATTAGTGACTCTAGTGTTGGAGGAACTTACATGACCCTCCTCAATACGTTCACAAATCTTGGAGGAAACTGGCCAGCATGGATTGCACTGCGCTATGTCTCTGAACTGACTTGGAAGTCTTGCTCAGGAGTGGTGAACATTCTCTCCTGTAATAACAAACATAACGAAGAGGTTTGTAAAAAATCAAATTGCTGCAATTTTAAGCACTTTTTAACATGCTAGCTGTCTCCCACTGAGGGAGGGTGACCCAAAAAGGAGGAAATGCATTCACTATCACTCATTAAATTGTTGTTTTGCAATATTCTCACATACCATGCTATTATTTTATCTACTTACATAAACTTTTGTGTCATATTCACTAAATATGATACAGATGTGTATATCTTTAATGTTTTTATACACATGTAAAATGTTTGTCCTTATAGCCTTCATTTAGGTTAAAGCTTGCCCAATATACCGTATTTTGCAGCTTATGAGGCGTGGCTTATGAGACTTGTTTTAGTTTCAAGGACTCGGCATTGGACGTAACTGGGAGACCTACAGCCCACCCCACACCCCAAACTTATAGCTCTTGTCACTGACCTTCAGTTTATAGGATGCAGGGTAGTTTTTCGAGACTGGAAAAATGCATCTAATAGCCGAGAAATACGGTACACTGCATGAACAGGGTCGTTGCATGTGCAGTATTAAATGTAATACATTATTGTACAAACGATGTACAATATGTAAAAATAATGAATTTTTTTTTTTTTTTTTTTTTTCCAACAAGTCGGCCGTCTCCCACCGAGGCAGGGTGACCCAAAAAAAAGAAAGAAAATCCCCAAAAAGAAAATACTTTCATCATCATTCAACACTTTCACCACACTCACACATTATCACTGCTTTTGCAGAGGTGCTCAGAATACAACAGTTTAGAAGCATATATGTATAGAGATACACAACATATCCCTCCAAACTGCCAATATCCCAAACCCCTCCTTTAAAGTGCAGGCATTGTACTTCCCATTTCCAGGACTCAAGTCCGACTATATGAAAATAACCGGTTTCCCTGAATCCCTTCACTAAATATTACCCTGCTCACACTCCAACAGATCGTCAGGTCCCAAGTATCATTCGTCTCCATTCACTCCTATCTAACACGCTCATGCACGCTTGCTGGAAGTCCAAGCCCCTCACCCACAAAACCTCCTTTACCCCCTCTTTCCAACCCTTTCGAGGACGACCCCTACCCCTCTTTCCTTCCCCTATAGATTTATATGGTTTCCATGTCATTCTACTTTGATCCATTCTCTCTAAATGACCAAACCACCTCAACAACCCCTCTTCTGCCCTCTGACTAATGCTTTTATTAACTCCACACCTTCTCCTAATTTCCACACTCCGAATTTTCTGCATAATATTTACACCACACATTGCCCTTAGACAGGACATCTCCACTGCCTCCAACCGTCTCCTCGCTGCTGCATTTACCACCCAAGCTTCACGTCCATATAAGAGTGTTGGTACTACTATACTTTCATACATTCCCTTCTTTGCCTCCATAGATAACGTTTTTTGACTCCACATATACCTCAACGCACCACTCACTTTTTTTCCCTCATCAATTCTATGATTAACCTCATCCTTCATAAATCCATCCGCCGACACGTCAACTCCCAAGTATCTGAAAACATTCACTTCTTCCATACTCCTCCTCCCCAATTTGATAACCAATTTTTCTTTATCTAAATCATTTGATACCCTCATCACCTTACTCTTTTCTATGTTCACTTTCAACTTTCTACCTTTACACACATTCTCAAACTCATCCACTAACCTTTGTAATTTTTCTTTAGAATCTCCCATAAGCACAGTATCATCAGCAAAAAGTAACTGTGTCAATTCCCATTTTGAATTTGATTCCCCATAATTTAATCCCACCCCTCTCCCGAACACCCTAGCATTTACTTCTTTTACAACCCCATCTATAAATATATTAAACAACCATGGTGACATTACACATCCCTGTCTAAGACCTACTTTTACCGGGAAGTATTCTCCCTCTCTTCTACACACCCTAACCTGAGGGTTAAGAAAAGCATTGATGTATTCATATAAATTATGATAGTTTTATTTAAGCTGTAGGCATTACCATAATATGAGGGCACATTTTGTAAATTATTGCTTGGATGGCATTTTACAAATTGTTTGTTCATAGCCCAAATTTTAAAAGGTGTAAGGTCTAAATTACAATTGCTATACATCAAAGGTGCAGTATATTCACATCCTAAATTATTGCTGTTACTGTATAACATTCATGTGGGAGTGACTAAACTTGTAGGGGTTATCTGGCATCTGGGGAATGGGAGGTAATCAGGTTTGATCTGAAGAAAGGCTGGATAGCTGTAATTCCTTAGATTAAAGAGTCCTTCTCTATCATCATGGTGTCCCCCTCCCTACACTTTCTGTACAATATCTAGATAAAATATCTAGATAAAATAATGAAATTCCTCAGCACGAGTAAAAGGATGAAAAGTTCATTATACTGTTGGTGCTGTATAAGCCTTATGGATTTAGCACTTCCTCGTTATAATCACATTTTTGTTAACGTGTATTTCTTGCCTTACAAGCAATTTAACTTCAATTTTAATTTTCAGGCGTGCGAGAGTGAAGGTGGTGTTTGTATAACAGACATTGATGGTTACTACGTTGAGAGTGTAATACTTGTAATATTTGGATTTCTCTGGATGAAGTGGGGACTCAAGACTATCAAAAGAATACAGAACCTACCTACATCAGCTTGGACAGTATCCAAGAGAAATGGTTGACTGCCTGATTAGGAATAGGAGATTTCTAGAGTAAAAAAAAACAGTATCACAAATTTAGAGGGTGTAAAGAATTGTTTTCTCATGTTTAAAAGGTTGTGGCTTCTTAAAAGTTTCATATCTCATGTAAAATTCATTAAACCAGTAGTTCTTAGAAGTCTTCAGTATCTCAGGCAGTATGATGATTTTGTAGAGCATACACTTTACAGTGTTATGGAATACAGTTGGGCCCCAACATGAATTTTCTGGAACGAATTAACATTGTAAGTTGATTGTTCAGTACTCAGAACCTATTTCCCCCCAAACAGTGTAAAATGAATTAATGTGTTCCCGATCTGCAATATTCTGTATCTAATTTCTGGTAATTTTTTTTTTCAAATGAATTTTCATCCACTATTTTACATACAATACTGTTCTTTTTCACTTAAAAATAGAGTGTGAGAGAGTTAGAGTGAGTGGGTGGATGTGAAGATAAGTGGTGTGAATGTGAAGATGGGTGTGAGGGTGATTGTGGGTGTCGGTGTGAAGGTACTGTGCATGTGATGATGTGGGTGTGAGGGTGGTGTAGGTGAGTTGATGAATGAGTGGGCAAGTGGGTGTTAGTGGGAAGGAGAGTGTTGTTATGTGGTATTACATCTTGGTCCAACTGTTTACTGAACACATTCATGACAGTTAGCAGTGCTGATCAGGAAAAGGCCTCCAATCTGGCTAACATCCAACCTGTCTACCTCCCAACCTCAGCCAGTTCTCCCTTACCACCAACATTTGACATACTGACAACTTAAATACTGAACATTTAGTTCTTGACAAGCCTTTACCAAACAAATCTGAGTTCTCTGTACTTGTATAAAATAAAGTTTGAATGTATTTGGTAAAAACTAAGAAAAAAATGTATTACAGCCTCTCTTCACTTAACGACGGAGTTTTGGTCCTAAGATCACGTTGGTAAATGAATTCGTCGCTAAGTGAGGAGCATATTACAGTGGTAGTGGGTTTGTGTCAACCATCTTTAGTGTTAATGTCACCTTTGCATCATTTATAACATTTCTGGTATATTTTTATTTGTTTATACCGTAGTGTACTGTCTATTCCAATAAACAGAATAGAGGAAATCAGCTCTAATATTCATTATTTAGGTTTGCATACTGGTCAGAGAGCCCGTCGTAAGTCTGAGTTGTCAGTAAATGAGTACGTTGCTAAGTGAGGAGAGGTTGTATTTGTAGTTCATCCTTAAAAATAAACTGTTGTATCTGAGCACCTCTGCAAATACAGTGATTGTGTGAGTGATGGTGAAAGTGTTGAATGATGAAAGTTTTTTCTTTTTTGGGTTTCTTTCTTTTTGGGTCACTCTGCCTCGATGGGAAACGGCCAGTGTGTAAAACTTAACAATAATTAACCCTTTGACTGTCGCGGCCGTATATATACGTCTTACGAGGTACCGTGTTTGACGTATATATACTCAAAAATTCTAGCAGCTTCAAATCAAGCAGGAGATAGCTGGTAGGCCCACATGTGAGAGAATGGGTCTGTGTGGTCAGTGTGCACCATATAAAAAAAATCCTGGAGCATGCAGTGCATAATAATAAAAAAAAAACTCCGACCATTTTTTTTAATTAAAATGCCGACTTTGTGGTCTATTTTCTTATAGTATTTATAGTTGTATTCTCATTTTCTTGGTCTCATTTGATAGAATGGAAAACATATTATAGAAGTAGAGGTGATTTTGATTGATTTTACTATAAAAAGAACTTGGAAATGGAGCTCAAAGCAGGGGAAATGTTTGATTTTTGCCAATGTTCAAAAGTAAACAAATGATGTCATTGTCCAATAAATGTCCAACTAGCCATTCTAATATGCAGTCATGAATGGGTTTATGTTATTTATACAATTATTACAGTATTGCAGTAGTCTGCATAATAGTAAGTCTTCTATATTTTGTTTGAATAAAAATTCAAAATAGAAAGCAAGAGTAATATCAGAGGGGCCTGGAGACATGACTGATGAACAAAGAAAATGTTATTTTAGAGCCAGGAATGTCTGCATTGTTCATTCTGGACCTTATTTTGAAATTGTCATATTTTTTAATTTTCATGAAATTGGTCAAATTGCAAATTTCTGACCACATTATTGGGTAGTTGAAATCGGTAAATGGGCAGTTTCTTGTACTCAATCGATAGAAAAAATGGAGTTCTAAAGAAATAGTTATGAGTTTGGTCGACTGGAACAATGGAATTAGCCGAAAATAGGGCTCAAAGTGGGCGAAATCGCCGATTTGTAAATATCACCGAGGTCGCTAACTTCGCGAGAGCATAATTCCATCAGCTTTCCATCAAATTTCGTTTTTTTTGGTGTCATTACAATCGGGAAAAGATTCTCTATCATTTCATAAGAAAAATAATAATTTTTTTTTTTTAAATTTTGCGACACCAGGAGACACCTCAGGATTGGGGGTTGCGACAGTCAAAGGGTTAATATAGTGGTCCCAAATTCAAAAGAGCAATTTGTTCCAAAATGCCACTGTTGTAAGTGCAAAACCTCCTAACTCAGAACCTCTTAAGTTGGGGCCCTACTGTATTTCAGCTTCTATTATAGTTTAAATTGTTATTGATGGAAGAATTTAATTTTGTAAAATTATTTATATACTTGTAATAAAAGATTTTATAGTTTTGCTTAGGATAATTTTGTTGCAAACTGGAAGCATAACTCTGACAAGTGGTGATAAAGACAATAATTGCAGTGGAGTCCTTCATTGGTGCAATGTTGCACCCATGGGTAGACATTTTCAGGTTCATAAGATATGAAATACAAACAGCTTCAATAGTGCAGTGGTTGGGTGCAAGAGGTTGGTGCATTAAGGTCTAAGTTTAGGCGAGGTACTGCAGGTGGCCTACCAGTCAACATTAGATTTCTTTTGTTCTAAAACTGCACACTATAGGGGTTGCTAAAGTGTATATCACACTGTTTTAGTATGACTTATGAAATTGTAATAATACAATTGCAAACAAATCACAGAACAGGTCACACTTGATCCCATGGCAGGTAAGTCCCAAAACACTCAGGCCAGTGTCATGACTACTGGACCACACTGGTCTACTAAGATTCATCCAATTAGGTATGTATATTTCTAATCACCATAAGAAGGTTAGCATGGGCTCCACTGTTAATATTATGATTTTTTTTTTTTTCTTTTGCATGTAGAATGTTCCATTGAAATGCTTGGTTAAGATTTTTTGTTTTTAATTGCCTTCAGGGTTTAAACTATAAACCCATTAGCTCTTCAGTCATCTTCATCTAAATTTGTCAAATCAAAAATTGAACAATTGTGCCTGACACCTGCATAAGGGTATTAAATATGTTCTTCAATTAAAATCACAAAACATTAACTTATTTTGTGTATTGCAGTGTATTATCAGTAAGATGAAAGTCTCTTTTGGTACTTGATTATCTTCATATCCTGCAATCTAATTTTTGTCTGAGCACTCAAATAGCCTACATTTTTTAACACACAAACCATATCCCACCAAAGTAAGGTGATCCAAAAAAGAGGAACTAGGAAGTTTCCTTCTTTTTACATTTAGTAATATATACAGGAGAAAGGGTCACTTACAATGCTTAATAGTCTACATATGGATACTATTCAAGTTAAAGTTTGATAGTATGTAGCACAGTACATCTTATTTATAACAAAAAAAACGCACAATACCGTGACTGGAACGATACACAAATAACCCGCACATAAAAGAGAGAAGCTTACGACGACGTTTCGGTCCGACTTTGTCAATGGTCCAAGTCAGACCGAAACGTCGTCATAAGCTTCTCTCTTTTATGTGCGGGTTATTTGTGCATCTTATTTATAAAATGCAAGTTAAAAGTAATTTAGTTATTTTTAATGCAGGAATGAAATCATAAATTTCCCCTTTTTTTAATTATCAAAAAGAAGCACTTAACCCACTAGTCATACATCCTTCTCTCTTTAAGGCATTCATTAATAAAATCATGGGATATGCTACACTTTTAGTGGTCATGCAGACATAATTCGTTATCAGCTAAGTGTTATTTTTTACCAACAATTTCTTCAAGCGTGTGCCTTGATGTTGAAAAGGCCTTTGATTCAAGGATTTGTCCTGTCACTAGCTAATGTATACCACCCTCAGGATGCCTCTTAAGATTTGCCAGGGGAGCAGTGGCAGCAGGTGTAACTAGATTCATATATATATTTTGCATCTGTGTTTCTAACTTATTCTTTTATTATTATCCAAGATGAAATGTCTGAATGTTTTATTTTCGGATCACTCATTCAGTCCAATTAAGCACTGTTAGCCTTTGGTTGTTAAATGGTTGGTGACCACATAGCCACCTCCTTACCAACAGGGAGGAAGACTTTGACAAACTATGTACAAGCTTCATGTCTCAAATGGAGATACATTCATACCTGTATCTAAGCATAGAAGTATGCATTAATATTTTTAAAGCAAGTGGAGATGTCATGTCTGAGGGCAATGTGTGGCATGAATATAATGCAGAGAATCCATAGTTTGAAGATTAGGAGGAGGTTATTGAGGGGTTATTGAGATGGTTTGGACATGTAGAGAGGCTGGAACGAAATAAAATGACTTTGAGAGTATACAAATCTGTAGTGGAGGGAAGGTGGGGTAGGGGGTCGGCCTAGGAAAGGTTGGAGGGAGTGGGGGTAAAGGAGGTTTCGTGTACAAGGGGTTTGGACTTCCAGAAAGCATATGTGAGCATGTTAGACAGGAGTGAATGGAGACAAATGGCTTTTAGGACTTGACGTGCTGTTGGAATGTGAGCAGGTAACATTTATAAAGGGACTCAGGGAAACTGGCAGGCTGGACTTGAGTCCTGGAGATGGGAAGTACAATGTCTGCACTCTGAAGGAAGGATGTTAATGTTGCAGTTTTTAACTGTAGTGTGGGCATGCCTCTGGCAAGACAGTGATGGAGTAAATGATGATGAAAGTTTTTCTTTTTCAGGCCACCCTGCCTTAGTGGGAAACGGCTGATGTGTTAATAATATAATTCCAAGTTGCAGCTCAGAGTGTCATTATCAGTGTGATGTGAGTGCACTTCTAGTAAGACCTACTGAATGAATGATAGTGACTGCTGCCATTTTTTTGTTTTTTAGCATCCTTTTACAGCAGGGGACATCACACTATACTTGGCCCATATATATCTCATACTCTTTCAAACCCCTCCCATGCTCTTCCATACATTTCCTGCACCCAAGACCACCCCTCTTCATGGGCATACCTTGATGCCAAATGGACAGCTCTTGACCTAAAGCACTGGACCTATAAGAGTGAACCTAATTACAGTTTCGAACAGCTCCCAAATCGAACAATTATGTAAGTGTCTTATGTAAGTGCTTTTGTAAGTGTATTTTTGGGGTCTGAAGCAGACTAATCTAATTTACATTATTCCTTATGGGAAATTCATTCGGTATCAGCACTCGAACAGCCTTCTGGAACGAATTAAGTTCATAGCTCAAGGTACCACTGTATCTCTAATTTCCCAATCATTGTATGAGTCTTTACAAGTTTGGTCCCCTCCCACATATCCTATGCTCTCCCAAACCCTAACACACACACACACACCTGTGATAAGCGGGGTCCCACGGGTCGGTCCTAGGACCAGTGCTATTTCTGGTATATGTGAAGGACACGATGGAAGAGTTAGACTCAGAAGTGTCCCTGTTTGCAGATGATGAAGTTAATGAGGAGAATTAAATCAGATGAGGATCAGGTAGGACTTCAAAGAGACCTGGACAGGCTGGACACCTGGTCCAGCAACTGGCTTCTTGAATTTAACCCCGCCAAATGCAAAGTCATGAAGATCGGGGAAGGGCAAAGAAGACCGCAGATGGGGTATAGGCTAGGTGGCCAAAGACTGCAAACCTCGCTCAAGGAAAAAGATCTTGGGGCGAGTATAACACCGAACACATCTCTGGAAGCACACATCAACCAGATAACTGCTGCAGCACATGGGCGCCTGGCAAACCTGAGAATAGCATTCCGATACCTTAGTAAGGAATTGTTTAAGACACTGTACACTGTGTATGTCAGGCCCATACTGGAGTATGCAGCACCTGTTTGGAACCCACAGTTGATCAAGCATGTCAAGAAATTAGAGAAAGTGCAAAGGTTTGTGACAAGGTTAGTTCCAGAGCTAAGGGGAATATCCTACGAAGAAAGGTTAAAAGAAATCAGCCTGATGACACTGGAGGACAGGAGGGTTAGGGGAGACATGATAACGACATACAAAATACTGCATGGAATAGACAAGGTGGACAGAGACAGGATGTTCCAGAGAGGGGACACAGAAACAAGAGGTCACAATTGGAAGTTGAAGACCCAGATGAGTCAAAGGGATGTTAGGAAGTATTTCTTCAGTCATAGGGTAGTCAGGAAGTGGAATAGCTTAGCAAGCGAGGTAGTGGAGGCAGGAACCATACATAGCTTTAAGATGAGGTATGATAAAACTCATGGGGCAGGAAGAGAGAGGACCTAGTAGCACTCAGTGAAGAGGCAGGGCCAGGAACTGAGTCTCGACCCCTGCAACCGCAATTAGGCGAGTACACACACGGAGAGTGACCCAGTAGCGGCTAGTGAAGAGGTAGGGTCAGGAGCTATGACTACCCCTGCAACCACAACTCGGTTAGTACACCTAGGTGAATATGCACACACAAATTCTCTCTCTCTCTCTCTTTACCCAGACTGCTCTACACTCTTACTACTTTTCCCTGACACCTCTCACACATCCTACACTCCCAGATCCCTCCCACATTCACCCTATGCTCTCCCATACTCTTGCAGTGCTGTATAATCCTGGTGGGTTTAGCACTTAATTTTGATCGTAATAATAATAATATTCCATAGTCATATGCTATTTCTGTTATGCTATCAAGAGCTGCAGATATTTAGCAGTTTATTGGCAGCAATTTGCTGGAAGACTATGCTGTTAGCAGTGATGGCATTGCCAAGGAGTAGGCTCCATATCCACTGAGCACCAGACTGGCAATATGAGGCAGTCAAATGCGATTTTTGGATATACAATATCTTAAGTGGCAACAGCTATTAAGGAGTTACCTTTTTCATTATAATAATATTAAGGAAGCACTAAATCCGTAAGGGGAAGCACTAAATCCGTAAGGGTCATATAACCCCTGCAACCACAAATAAGCAAGTGAAGTGCCTGAAGAATGGGAGGTAATCAGGTTTGATCCAAAAAAAAAAAAAAACAGAAAAAGAGAGTAGCTCCAGGTCATTAAATCAAAAGGCCTTCGTCATCATTCCCTTGAAGGGTCCAGTTTGAAGAGAGAATTATTGTTATATTAATTGGAGAGTGCTCAACTTATAGCGGTCATACAGCACTTGGGGATTTTCAGTTAATCAGATTTTATACTAGAAAGGGAAGGGCAGTGCCAGTTCTTTGGATCAAGAACATTTAGCCAGTATCAAGGTACCCTTCTCTATTACATTTCGTTAGGCACTGTGGTTAACAGTAATAACTGCCTGCCGCTGCCTAAATTAGGAAAGGAAAGCAGCTTGGTTGAGGAATTTATAGAACGTGATCTTTTGACTAACCACAGAGAGGAGTGTGGGATAAGTGTTATAATCAGACGCTTCTCTGCCTTTATTTGGCTGAATTGCCTGTATAATCCTCCGGGTTTAGCGCTTCCCCCTTGATTATAATAATAATAATAATTGGCTGAATTGCAAAAATTCTACCTATATCTCAAGGCCTGAGGTAAACAAATATGGCATTGTGGCCTAATAAGTAGGCTTCAGAAGGACAATGTTAGGTGTGCAGGTAGAGAGAAAAGTGGAAGTGTGACGAGTGAAAAACTGAAGGTCAGTAGATTGATGGATGCCATGCGCTTGCTTATTTCAAATCTTACCTTACTAATCCCATCAAGGAAGGTTCCTTGATGTTGGTGAGGGGCTCTTGATTTAGGGAATTGGATCTGTGCTCCAGTTCCCCGAATTAAGCCTGAATGCCTTCCACATCCCCCCCTCCAGGCGCTGTATAATCCTCCGGGTTTAGCGCTTCCCCCTTGATTATAATAATAATTACCTTACTAATAGGTATCAGTATGTCACCATTAAAGACACAGCATCAACAACACGGCCACTTGATACTGGAGTTCCGCAGGGAAGTGTCCTTGGTCCCCTGCTCTTCCTCATATACATCAATGATCTTCCAAACGTATCCCAACACCTGAAACCCATTCTCTTTGCTGACGACACGACTTATGTCATCTCTCACCCTAATCTTGCAACCCTCAACACCATTGTTAACGAGGAGCTGATCAAAATATCGACTTGGATGACAGCCAATAAACTTACGCTTAACACTGACAAAACCTACTATATTATGTTTGGTAGCAGAGCAGGAGATGCACAAATTAACATTAAGATCGACGACACCCTAATTACCAGACATAATGAGGACAAATTCCTAGGCCTATACCTTGACAAAAACCTGAATTTCAGCACCCATATCCAACACATAACCAAAAAAGTATCCAAAACGGTTGGGATCCTCTCCAAGATACGATACTACGTGCCGCAAACTGCCCTTATCACACTATACCATTCACTTATATATCCATACCTCACCTATGCTATTTGTGCTTGGGGATCAACTGCAGCAACACACCTAAAGCCAACAAAAAGCTGCATTAAGAATCACTAAATCCCATCCCTGGCAACACCCCCCCCCCACTCTTCATAGATCTAAACTTACTCCCTGTTCAGTACATCCACACTTACTACTGTGCAATCTACATCTACAGGACCTTAAACTCCAATATCAACCTTGACCTAAAACGCTTTCTTGATAGTTGTGACAGAACCCACAGGCATAACACCAGACACAAACATCTCTACGACATTCCCCGTGTCCGACTAAACCTTTACAAAAATTCAATGTATGTCAAAGGCCCTAAAATCTGGAACACCCTACCTGAGAACTCTAGAACTGCAGACACATTCATCACCTTCAAAACTACCATTAGAAAACATCTTATCTCCCTGATACACCCCATCAACTAACTACACGAATACCACCTGGTGGTTCACACTTACACTCACTCACCCATTTGACCATAAACAGAAATATTAATCTCAATCTTAAAATAATGAATCCTATGATACTCCAATACTAAAACTATGTACTGTGCCAAAACAAAAGCATTCACATTGCTAAACTCACAAACTGGTATTTAGTCACTTAGCCATAATACCAACTTACCTCATAATTTGTAATATTTTAAAATAAAAAATTAAACTAAGTCTGCCCGAAATGCCTAGCCATGCTAGGCGTTCTAGTGGTACACTGTAATCATTATTTAACTACATGTAAAGCACACAACAACCAAATTCTGTAAATTCAACATTGTACCTGGAGTTTACCTGGAGAGAGTTCCGGGGGTCAACGCCCCCGCGGCCCGGTCTGAGACCAGGCCTCCTGGTGGATCAGAGCCTGATCAACCAGGCTGTTGCTGCTGGCTGCACGCAAACCAACATACGAGCCACAGCCCGGCTGATCCGGAACTGACTTTAGGTGCTTGTCCAGTGCCAGCTTGAAGACTGCCAGGGGTCTGTTGGTAATCCCCCTTATGTGTGCTGGGAGGCAGTTGAACAGTCTCGGGCCCCTGACACTTATTGTATGGTCTCTTAACGTGCTAGTGACACCCCTGCTTTTCATTGGGAGGATGGTGCATCGTCTGCCAAGTCTTTTGCTTTCGTAGTGGGTGATTTTCGTGTGCAAGTTCGGTACTAGTCCCTCTAGGATTTTCCAGGTGTATATAATCATGTATCTCTCCCTCCTGCGTTCCAGGGAATACAGGTTTAGGAACCTCAAGCGCTCCCAATAATTGAGGTGTTTTATCTCCGTTATGCGCGCCGTGAAAGTTCTCTGTACATTTTCTAGGTCGGCAATTTCACCTGCCTTGAAAGGTGCTGTTAGTGTGCAGCAATATTCCAGCCTAGATAGAACAAGTGACCTGAAGAGTGTCATCATGGGCTTGGCCTCCCTAGTTTTGAAGGTTCTCATTATCCATCCTGTCATTTTTCTAGCAGATGCGATTGATACAGTGTTATGGTCCTTGAAGGTGAGATCCTCCGACATGATCACTCCCAGGTCTTTGACGTTGGTGTTTCGCTCTATTTTGTGGCCAGAATTTGTTTTGTACTCTGATGAAGATTTAATTTCCTCATGTTTACCATATCTGAGTAATTGAAATTTCTCATCGTTGAACTTCATATTGTTTTCTGCAGCCCACTGAAAGATTTGGTTGATGTCTGCCTGGAGCTTTGCAGTGTCTGCAATGGAAGACACTGTCATGCAGATTCGGGTGTCATCTGCAAAGGAAGACACGGTGCTGTGGCTGACATCCTTGTCTATGTCGGATATAAGGATGAGGAACAAGATGGGAGCGAGTACTGTGCCTTGTGGAACAGAGCTTTTCACCGTAGCTGCCTCGGACTTTACTCTGTTGACGACTACTCTCTGTGTTCTGTTGTGACCGGGTGTGGAAGTGTGAATTGCTCATTACTCTAAAATTTGTTCATGATTGCAACCATGTATAAACGTAAGTAACCATTCTTACAGTATTCATTACCTTTGTAACTTGTGAGTTCATTACCTTTGTAACTTGTGAGTTCATTACCTTGTACCTAGTTCAGCCATCAAAACTTTGGAGCCCGGTCCCTGGACCCATTGTGTACCTCTGTAATCTGTAAATACCTTTGTAACTTGTAATGATTGTGACTAGACCTACCTGGAGTTCATTACCTTTGTAAATTGTGAGTTCATTACCTTTGTAAATTGTGAATTCATTACCTCTGTAACTTGCTCAGCTATCAAAACTTTGAGGCCCAGTCCCTGGACCCATTATGTACCTCTGTAATCTTTTGACTACCGCCCACAGGATGGGTATGGGGTGCATAATAAACATATTAAACTAACTAACTGTTCTGTTAGTGAGGAAATTATAGATCCATCGACCGACTTTTCCTGTTATTCCTTTAGCACGCATTTTGTGCGCTATTACGCCATGGTCACACTTGTCGAAGGCTTTTGCAAAGTCTGTATATATTACATCTGCATTCTTTTTGTCTTCTAGTGCATTTAGGACCTTGTCGTAGTGGTCCAATAGTTGAGACAGACAGGAGCGACCTGTTCTAAACCCATGTTGCCCTGGGTTGTGTAACTGATGGGTTTCTAGATGCGTGGTGATCTTGCTTCTTAGGACCCTTTCAAAGATTTTTATGATATGGGATGTTAGTGCTATTGGTCTGTAGTTCTTTGCTGTTGCTTTACTGCCCCCTTTGTGGAGTGGGGCTATGTCTGTTGTTTTTAGTAACTGTGGGACGACCCCCGTGTCCATGCTCCCTCTCCATAGGATGGAAAAGGCTCGTGATAGGGGCTTCTTGCAGTTCTTGATGAACACAGAGTTCCATGAGTCTGGCCCTGGGGCAGAGTGCATGGGCATGTCATTTATCGCCTGTTCGAAGTCATTTGGCGTCAGGATAACATCGGATAGGCTTGTGTTAATCAAATTTTGTGGCTCTCTCATAAAAAATTCATTTTGATCTTCGACTCTCAGTCTGGTTAGCGGCTTGCTAAAAACTGAGTCATATTGGGACTTGAGTAGCTCACTCATTTCCTTGTTGTCATCTGTGTAGGACCCATCTTGTTTAAGTAGGGGCCCAATACTGGACGTTGTTCTCGATTTTGATTTGGCATAGGAGAAGAAATACTTTGGGTTTCTTTCGATTTCATTTATGGCTTTTAGTTCTTCCCGCGATTCCTGACTCCTAAAGGATTCTTTTAGCTTAAGTTCGATGCTTGCTATTTCTCTGACCAGTGTCTCCCTACGCATTTCAGATATATTGACCTCTTTTAGCCGCTCTGTTATTCTTTTCCGTCGCCTGTAAAGGGAGCGCCTGTCTCTTTCTGTTTTACATCTACTCCTCCTTTTTCTTAGAGGAATAAGCCTTGTGCATACATCGAGTGCTACCGAGTTAATCTGTTCTAGGCATAAGTTGGGGTCTGTGTTGCTTAGTATATCTTCCCAGCTTATATCTGTTAGGACTTGGTTTACTTGGTCCCACTTTATGTTTTTGTTATTGAAGTTGAATTTGGTGAATGCTCCCTCGTGACTAATCTCATTATGTCGGTCTGGGGCTCCGCGCATACATGACTGAACCTCAATTATGTTGTGATCTGAGTATATTGTTTTTGATATGGTGATATTTCTTATCAGATCATCATTGTTAGTGAAGATGAGGTCTAGTGTATTCTCCAGTCTAGTAGGCTCTATTATTTGCTGGTTTAAATTGAATTTTGTGCAGAGATTTAAAAGCTCGCGTGAGTGTGAGTTTTCATCAGAGCTGCCTCCTGGTGTTATTACTGCAACAATATTATTTGCTATATTCCTCCATTTTAGGTGCCTTAAGTTGAAATCCCCCAGGAGCAAGATGTTGGGTGCGGGAGCTGGAAGGTTTTCCAGACAGTGGTCAATTTTTAACAGCTGTTCCTGGAATTGCTGGGATGTTGCATCCGGAGGCTTGTAGACTATCACAATGACTAGGTTTTGGTTCTCGACCTTTACTGCTAAAACTTCCACTACATCATTTGAGGCATTTAGCAGTTCTGTGCAAACAAGTGACTCTGCAATGTACAGGCCAACCCCCCCCTTTTGCCTGTTCACTCTGTCACATCTGTATAGGTTGTAACCTGGGATCCATATTTCGTTGTCCAAGTGATCCTTTATGTGGGTCTCAGTGAAAGCCGCGAACATTGCCTTTGCCTCTGCAAGCAGTCCACGGATGAAAGGTATTTTGTTGTTTGTTGCTGGCTTTAGACCCTGTATATTTGCAAAGAAGAATGTTATCGGACTGGTGGTATTGTTGGTACTGGGGGGGGATTTTTTTTCCGGCATTAGTATCTGTATCTGTTGGTTTGGAGTGGAGGCCATCGACTGTGGTTCCACTCCAGGAATGACTGGATTTGGTGTACGATTTCTGCCATTTCCTGCCAGTTTTTTTTCCTTCCTGGCACTAAAAAACCTCTCCCTCTTGAGTGGCTGTGGCTACCCAGGTTTTCCCATGGCCTGGATGTTTTGTATCTTTTTGTCCCCTTTAGATGGTATGCCTGGCAATTTAAGTTATAGCACAGTCTTTCCTGTACTGAAGAGGTACACAGTTCAGGGTGAAAAAGCTTACAGGAAGGGAGTTTGCATTTTCCTGTTGTCATATGGGCATGGCATTTCCTAGGGTGGTCATAGTTGCACGTCCCATCTGTTTTTCCAGATTTCCCATGCCAGCAGATACCGAGTGCATAGTATGTGCACAGGCTTGGTTTCCGTTTGCCTTGGGTTTCTGTGACTGTATTCCCTGTTGGTGCATGTTTCCCTGTCTTACTTCTATCCTCCCTAGCACCAACAATGGAGCTCCCACCATTTGTTTTTGGTAATGTATCCTCACTATTGCTAGTGGAGTCCTCTTGTTTGCTATTTCCTGCGGTATTTCTAGTTTGCAATATTGGTTTTATCTTATCTTTGACTACACTTGTTTCCCTACTATGGCTCCTGTCCCCTATGCGGTCATTCATATGTATTCCTTCCTGCGTATAATTCCCGACTACCTGGACAAAATCTCCAGCTTCACCATTACTGTCTCCCAGGACAGCATCTCCAGCTTCCCCATTACTGTCTCCCAGGACAACATCTCCAGCTTCACCATTACTGTCTCCCAGGACAGCACCTCCAGCTTCACCATTACTGTCTCCCAGGACAGCACCTCCAGCTTCCCCATTACTGTCTCCCAGGACAGCACTATCAGCCCCCCATTTACTGACTACCAGGACATCATCTCCAGCCTTACAGTTTCTGACTACATGGCCAGTATCAAGGGCAGTACCATTCAGCCCGGACTTTTTATGTTCCCATCTGTTGTAGAAAGCTTCCAGGTTTTCTATGAAAGCAGCTTTGATGTTGACCTTCAAAAAGAAGCGTTAAGCCACAAGGACTATACCGCGCTGCAGGGCAGGAAGGAAGCGAGGGCATCAGGTGGCAAAAGGGAGATGGATGAGTAATAGGTTACGGATAACAGCGGGGCAGTGGATGGTGAAAGGGTAAAGGGCAGCAAGAGACTGAACTAGAAAGGGCTGAGGGGAGTGTGAAAAGTATCATCAGAGTTTGTGGAGTAAATCAGTCATTGTCAAGAAGTCAATGAGAGAGTCAGGATTAAAGGAGGGTCCATCAGCAAGAAGGGAAGGTAAAGAGAGAGTAGTAGAACGAAGACGACGACGGAGGTAAATTCTGCGTGCTCGTTGATAGAGAGGGCAGTCTAACAGAATGTGGCTAATCGATACTGGAACTTGACACTGCTCACAGAGAGGAACAGGGTGCCTCTCCATGAGATACCCATGAGTAAGACGAGTGTGACCAATGCGAAGGCGGGAGAGAGTGGTCTCCCAACCTCGGCACTGATGACAAGAAGACGGCCAGTAACCTATGCTCGGTTTAATAGAATGAAGTTTGTTACCGAGCAGAGTTGACCAACGTTGTTGCCAACGGGTGCGAAGCTGGGTAGCTATTGCAGCAAAATAGTCCAGAAATGGAACACCTCGATAGGAAATTGGTAGGTCATGTACTGCTGACCGCGCAGCAGTGTCTGCTTGTTCATTGCCCTGTACGTCGACATGACCAGGGACCCAACAAAAAACAATATCTTTATGTTTGGTAGAGATACGGCATAGCCAAAGTTGGATAAGGAGAACTAGGGGATGAGATGTATCAAATTTTCGTATAGCCTGTAGAGCACTAAGGAAGTCTGAGACTACTACAAATGATGACACAGGTATAGATGCGATACGAATAAGTGCTGCAAGAATGGCATACAGTTCAGCAGTAAAAATACTAGCTGAAGATAGTAAATGTCCCCGCACGACGCTGTCCGGAAACACTGCTGCGAATCCGCCGTCTGAAGACTTAGAGCCATCTGTGTACACAGCGGTGGCATGAGAATGGGAGTGGAAATGATCAAGAAAAAGAGAGCGGGAAGCCACCGTAGGCAGTTGAGCTTTCGAGCAAGGGAGTGAGAAAGAACAGACCCGAACAGCTGGAACTTCCCAGGGGGGTAGGGAAAAGTGAGATGCTACATGAACATATAAAGGTGGTAACTGAAGGGAAGACAAGAGTGAATGTAGGCGAAGAGAAAAGGGACGGAGCAAACAGGGGCGGCGAACGAATAAAGAATGTCTACTAATATCGGTGACCATTCTATAAATGGAAGGATTGTGTAGATCGTGAGAGCGTACATAGTAGCGAAGGCAATGGGCATCACGGCGATCAGACAAGGATGGAACATTCGCTTCTGTATAGAGGCTCTCAACAGGGGAAGAGCGAAAAGCACCAAGGCACAAACGTAATCCTTGGTGATGGATAGAGTTAAGGCTAGAGAGAGTAGCAGGAGAGGCCGCGGAATAAATCTGGTCACCATAATCGAGTTTCGATAAAACGAGGGCTGAATGTAGGCGAAGCAGAGTTCGACGATCAGCTCCTGAGGAAAGATGAGCAAGGGTTTTAAGAAGGTTTAGCCGGCTGTGACAAGTTGCCTTCAGAGAGGTTATGTGAGGTTTCCAGGATAACCGACGGTCAAAGAGAAGGCCTAGAAACCTGACTGTATCACGTTCGGGGATACGGGAGCCATAGAGATACAAAGGATGATCGGAGATAACAGAGCGTCTAGTGAAAGTAATTTGGTGAGTTTTGGTACTGAAAATTTAAACCCATGCGTGGTGGCCCAAGTGGAAACATGGTCGACCGCATGCTGGAGAGAAACTGCAATAAGATGACAGTCAGCGCCTGCACAAGCAATAGCAAAGTCATCAACATAGAGTGATGACCAAATATTGGGTGGAAGAGCAGAGGCCAAATCATTTATAGCAAGGAGAAAAAGTGTTGTGCTTAGAACACATCCCTGAGGGACACCTTCAGCTTGGACGAAGTCCGGGGAAAGAACATTATTGACTCGAACACGGAAATGTCTGTCAGTTAAAAAGTTCTTAAGAAAGGATGGTAGATTGCCTCGGAGGCCTAAGGAATGGGCCTGGGCCAAAATATTATACCTCCAAGTTGTGTCATATGCCTTCTCAAGGTCAAAAAATATGGCAATAACTGAGTGATTATTCGCAAAGGCATTACGAACATACGAATCCAAGCGTAGTAAGGGGTCTATGGTAGAACGACCCTTACGAAAGCCATATTGACTAGCGGAGAGACTGTTGTGTGTCTTTAAATACCACATTAAACGTCGATTTACGAGACGTTCCATCACTTTGCAAACTGCACTAGTAAGAGCGATGGGGCGATAGTGGGAGGCATCATGTCCTGTAGTACCCGGTTTGCGGAAAGGGAGAACAATGGCAGATTTCCACAGCTGGGGAAGAACTCCTTGTGGCCAAATAAGATTGAAGAGGTGTAAGAGGACTACAAGGGCTGACCGATGTAAATGTTGTAACATACGAATATGAATGTCGTCAGGCCCAGCTGCCGATGATCGGCAAGCTGAGAGCGTTGCCTCCAGTTCTTGAAGTGTAAAAGGCACATTATACTGTTCTTCTCTGAGAGAAGAAAAGTCCAAGGGTACTAACTCTCTTGCAGACTTTGAGGAAAGAAACGAGGGGCATAGATGGAGCCCTCGGGAAATATGGACCAGATGTGTGCCAAGTTCAATGGCAATGTCGAGAGGGTTTCCTACATCAACACCAGCGACCCGTAGAACAGGAGCCGGGTCAGGAGAGTATTTACCACTCAATTTCCTCACTTTTTTTCCAGGCTGCACTCATAGAAGAAGCAGAGGTGATGGTGGAAACAGTCTCGCCAACAAGTGCGTTTAGCTTCGTGGATGACACGGCGAGCGATCGCACGCTTCTGCTTAAAATCAAGAAGTCTCTCAGCGGTTCTATTGTACCGGTACCTGCCCCATGCAGCACGTTTCAAACGTACCGCAGGAGACCACCAAGGCACGCACTTCTGAGAATGCCTGCCTGAGGTTTGGGGTATAGAATGAGAAGCTGCAGTATAAACTGACGTCAAGATGTGTAGGAGCTCATCAATGGAGGATGAAGAAGGAACCTCACTAAAAGCAGTGAGGTGTGAGTAAAGATCCCAATTTGCCCGATCAAATTGCCAGCGAGGGCTACGGAAAGGTGGTGAATAGGAAGGAGAAGTAAGAATGATCGGAAAATGATCGCTGTCATGTAAGTCTGGTAGAACAGACCAGGTGAAGTCTAGTGCAGTGGAGGAAGAGCAGACTGATAGATCGATGCAAGAGAGAGTATGAGTACGAGGATCAAAATGGGTGGGAGTACCCGTATTTAAAACATGGAGGGGGCAAGAGGCGAGAAAAGCCTCCAACTGGATGCCACGTGAGTCACAATGAGACCCCCCCAGAGGAAATGGTGGGCATTAAAATCACCAAGTAACAGAAGTGGTGGTGGTAAGGATGAAACAAGAAAGGCAAAGTCTGGGATAGAAAATGCTCGAGAAGGAGAGAGATATAAAGAACATATTGTAAACCACTTATTCAAGTGGATACGGGCTGCAGTGTAATGCAGCGAGGTATGGACAAATAGTTGACAGTACGGAATATCATTGCGTAGAAGAAGGGCACTTTCATTAAAGGTCCTATCTGAGAAAGGATCCGAAGAATACAATAAATTATAGCCTGAGATAGGTTGGAAAACAGCCGAGTGTAATTTTGGTTCTTGTAAGCAAGCACCAACAGGGGAAAACCTGGAAAGCAACATCTGAAGCTCACCCCGATTACCCCTGAGGCCGCGGATATTCCACTGTAAATAGGCCATGATTGACGATGAAGAAAATATCAGGAATCTGTAGGTAAAGGCACCTACGGACTAGAGGGGTTAGAAAAGTCAACGTGTGGTGGCATTGGAAGACGTTCAAGTAGCGAAGGAACAGAGCGTTGCGAAGAATGGGGTTGTGAAGATGGAGGAGAGGGAAGAGAAGGAACAGGAAGTGAATCAGTGTCCATTGAAGGTTTAGTCTCTGCAATATATTCTGAAATGGCTTCAAGTGTTTCTGAATTCAAAGATGTATGGGAGACCATATTGGAGATAGAAGGAGGAGGGTGAGTAAAGATTGGGACAGTAATGGACTGTACCAAAGTAGAGGGGGAGGGAAGAGTGTAAGGGACTGGAGATGAAGTGTGGAGGGGGACAGAAGAGGCAGAAACCTGGGAGGTGGCAGAAGAGGGAGAAACTTGGGAGGGGACGGGGGTGGAAGGCATAGTACGAGGAGGAGGGTGAATCTCCACACTTGTAATAGAGCCAGAGAGAGGGGAAGAACTAGGTACAGAGACTGGAAAGGTGACGTGTGGAGGTGGAAGAAGGGAAGGAAGGGGCAAAGAAGATTTGAGCAATGTGGATTTTTTGGACTTCTGAGTAGAGGGGCGATTGGTATTAGGTGTCGTACGAGGTCTTGTCGATACTGGGGCTTGTGAGGAAGGACGCGAAGATGTGAGAACAGACTGAGTTGTAGTCGGGACGTCAGAGCCAAGGACAGCAAAAGGATTAGATGCCGTAGTGGCTATGGGAGGGGTAACAACAGAGGAGGCTGCAGAAGATGGGACCCCAGAAGTGGGGGGATGTTTGGAAACACGAGAATAAGAAACACGGGGTAGTCTCCCTTGGAGGCGGAGATGAGTAACTGCCATAGCATAAGGGAGACCTTCTGCCTCTTTGAGGCAACGGATTTCACGTTCATTTAAGTAGACCTGGCAACGGCGGGAGTACGAAGGGTGAGCTTCATTACAATTAAGGCAAGATGGAGGTTGACTGCAAGATGTATTAGAATGGTAGTCGGCACCACGGACTGGGCATTCGGCCATAGATCTGCAATATTTCGCTGGGTGACCAAAACGCCAGCAATTGTTGCGGTGTAGGTATCACCTTTCGAACTTGTAACCGATGTCCCGTGACATATACAGAGGACGGGAGTTCTCGGCTGTCAAAAGTTAAACGCGCCACATTGCAAGGGTAACGTCTCCGCCCCCGGGCAGGAAGGACATAAGTGTCTACTTTGAGGATTGGGAGATCCAGATGTTCAAAAATGTCATTGCCACATGACTGGAAATTCTGTTGGACTATGGTATGGGGCAGAATGACCGTACCACTACAAGAATTGAGAGAAAGATGTTTTTCAATAGTGATAGGAGTAGTATCGATATTCGAAAGGAGAGAAAGATCATGAGCTTGGGTAGCATTCTGGACAGTGACGATGCACATACCACTCTTGAGAGCATGAAATGAAATATCTCTACCAACATGACGCAGGAGCGCTTTGCCAATACTATGGTCAGAAAGGTAGGCAGAAGAAGTCGGTCTTAAAGTAAAGAATTTAGTCCATTGTGTGGTCCGAAACTGAGCGTGGAGAGGGAGTGCTTGACGTGTCGGTCTTTTCCGAGTAGAATGGGAAGGTAACGAAGGAGCATCATCAGGAGATTGACGTTGGCATTTAGGAGTAGGACCGGAGTTGGTCCGGCGTGAAATGGGCGGGCGATTCGAAAATTGCCGTACCGTAGAGGGAGAAGCCGGAAGCATAGTCAAAGGAGAGCGGAGTTCAGACAAATCGAAGAAGTCAGTCGAAGCCCCGGTACCTGAAGCAGGTGAGGAAACAGCACCAGCAAGAGGTACAGGGGCATCAGGAGTGTCCGAAGAGTGGTCTAAACACAAGGCAGGGTCAGAATGGGGTGCGGTATCAAGAAGGGGCCCGGGGTAGTGGGTTCATGGACTAGGGCTGCCATGGTTAGGTTACTCCTTTGCTTTTTGTTTTTAAGAAAAAAAAAAGAAAAGAAAATAAAATAAAAATAAAAAAAAGAATAAAAAAAGGGGGGAGCGGGGAGGAATAGTTCCCAGGAGGAATGAAAGGGCCGGAAATCTCCCTCCTCGCCCAAGAAGACCTCAACACCGCTAGTAGTGCAGATGCAGCATGGAACCCGTGCCATACCCTACCCTTCATGCCAGTAAACCAGCAATCCGGGATAGCAACCTCACATCTGCCGAGCTACCTCGGTGGACAAAAGAGAGGGCGGCCGGATATCTGCCACAAAGCATACCTCCTTCGGCCACCACCCCCGAAATCCGAAAGGTGGCTTCCAGAGATACACCCGTCGCCCGAAAGAAACCCAAAGCTACTCCGGGATACAGGAGAGGGATCGGGACATCCCCAGGCAATCCAGATTCCATGGCAAACTACGCCACCGCCAAGAACCTCAACGGAATGGGATGGACCCCGGTGTCCTTTCCCCTACCTAGGAACTAGCGCACCTGTGGGAGAAATCCCAAAGGCCAAAAAGAGGAAGGGCAAAAGGGAGGGGTGGGGAGGAGGAGGAGGAATGGAAAAAGGGGAGGATGGGATAGGGGAGGGGAGAATGGGGGGTAATTAGGTTCAGTCTGAGGAAGAAGACCGACAGGGCTAATTCCTCAGACCAAGAGCCTCTTCACCATGCCAAGGAGCCCCCCTTGAAGAGGAATTAAAAAAATTCCAGAATCTGCCAACTGAGACCTGGTTGCCATACATTGTAGTAGCCAATGGACCTCAGAGCTGAGGGACACCAACTAATGAGAGAGAAAGGGCAGGAGCATGGGCCTATTTGAGATGGAGCACTAACTACTGTATGGAGCTACCTGCACTATCAAGAGAGCTTTGTGATTACAATGTTTGTCTGTCATACCTGGAGGGTGTTCTGCGGGATCAATGCCCCCGCAGCCCAGTTCACGACCAGACCATTGTGAATTATTAATTATCATTGGGAAGTGCTAAACCTGTAACAAGGGAGGCATAGCTAATGAAGAGGAAGAAAAGATGTAAGACAGAGTGGCTGCAAGAATTATTTCAAAGGTTAATAAATGTTCATTCCTCAAGGGGTGCCTTGATAACTGAGGGGCTCTTGATCCTAGGAAGTGGATCTATTGTCCCTTGGATCGAACCTAATTGCCTCTCATCCCCCCCTTCCATAACATGACCCCTACAAATATAATGTTGTGAAGGAATGCACTGTGTTGATTCAACACTTGTCCGAGTTGACTGTGGATGACCATAGGTTGGCTGGATTGGTCATGGGTTAATAATGGATTGACCGTGGGTTAGCTGTGGGATACCATGGATTGACCATGGGTTAGCTGTGGGTTAGCTATGGGTTAACCATGGGTTTGCTGTGGGTTGACCATGAATCGGCCGTGGGTTGGCAGCAATCAATGAACACACCAGTGTTGAATATTCAGAGGAGTTACCCAACTGGAATAACGGGTTTTCAAGTCTCGTGCTTTCTCCTAGCACATCCTCTCTCGATGCCGAGGCTCTTGATCCAAGGAGCCCACACCTGCTCTCACTTTCCCTGAGATCGAACCCGACAGCCCTTATTTCGATTCCCCTACAGGTAATAACAGGGGCTATCAGCCCCCATACAATAATCCTGGTATATCCACGTATATTCCTCTTTCTAAACCCATTTTTTGCCATGATATTAATGCGTATGTTACACTGAGAAATGTGTAAATGTACTCGCCTATATGTGGTCGCAGGGGTCGATTCACAGCTGAGAAATATGTGGATGTACAAGATAGTAATAAATTATTTATACAGCACAGTGGGTAATGTGTATAGAATTCATTAATGTGTACGTGTGTATATAACAGTGAGAGAGAGATTTGTACGAGTGTTATAATTTTTCTGGTCGCCATCTGGCAGCGGAGTGCTAGGAGAGAGAGCAGCAGTTCTCGTACAGGTGGGCAGGTAAGTAGGTAGGTCAGAAGAAAGGGTCAGTGTGAGGGTCACAGTGAAGGAGAGTATATCTCTCCACCTCGCTCATACATACACACACGCACACACACACACGTACACTACATAGTATAAGAACCAGCAGTGTTTCCTTGGTGGTTTATCAACTTGCAGTGTACACAGCATAAAATTAACCAGGTGAGATAAACAGCTGATAGCGAGTTCACACATAACATAAAATACACAAATAACTTGTCTTATGACGACATTTCGGTCCGACTTGGACCACTAATGAGTAGTTAATGTCCAAGTCGGACCGAAACGTCGTCACACGTTTCCTCGTACGTGCAGATTATTTGTGTATTGTTCCTTGGCTTAGCGCTTCTTTTTGATTATAATAATAATGTGTATTGTTCCAGGCACGATGATGTGCCTTTTTATTCCTTATGAACACTAAATCGGTGTTTTTAGTTAGAAGAGTTAATTTCTTGACGTGATTCTCGAAGTTAATTTCTTAACTCATGACTTAAATACTTAAACAGCAAGTATATCTGACCTCAAATATGCCAGTTAACAATTGAATGGTCATATATATATATATATATATATATATATATATATATATATATATATATATATATATATATATATATATATATATATATATATATATATATATATATATATATGTCATGCCGAATAGGTAAAACTTGCGATTTTGGCTTAAATAGCAACGCTCTTCTTGCCGAATAAGGCAAGCGAAAATTTGTGTATGCAATAATTTCCCAAAAATCATTTTCAGTCTAACGAAAAATATATTTCATTGTGCTTATTAAATTATTGTAAATTTGCGTAAAATATATTTAGTTGGATTAGGCTAAAAATTGCGGTTGTTATAATAAGGTTAGGTAAGTTTTCTAAGGTTCTTTTGATAAAAAAAAAATATTTTTTACATTACAATAAATGAAAAAAAATATATATCTTTAAAAGTATAAGAGAAAATTTTAGTAAGGACTTAATTTTAAATGAGTTCTTGTTAATTGACCAGTTTTACCTATTCGGTACCTGGAGTTTACCTGGAGAGAGTTCCGGGGGTCAACGCCCCCGCGGCCCGGTCTGTGACCAGGCCTCATGGTGGATCAGGGCCTGATCAATCTGGATGTTACTGCTGGCTGCACGCAAACCAACGTACGAGCCACAGCCCGGCTGGTCAGGAACCGACTTTAGGTGCTTGTCCAGTGCCAGCTTGAAGACTGCCAGGGGTCTGTTGGTAATCCCCCTTATGTATGCTGGGAGGCAGTTGAACAGTCTTGGGACCCTGACACTTATTGTATTGTCTCTTAACGTGCTAGTGACACCCCTGCTTTTTATTGGGGGGATGTTGCATCGTCTGCCAAGTCTTTTGCTTGCGGAGAGAATGATTTTCGTGTGCAAGTTTGGTACTAGTCCCTCTAGGATTTTCCAGGTGTATATAATCATGTATCTCTCCCGCCTGCGTTCCAGGGAGTACAGGTTCAGGAACTTCAAGCGCTCCCAGTAAATGAGGTGTTTTATCTCCGTTATGCGCGCCGTGAAGGTTTTCTGTACATTTTCTAGGTCAGCAATTTCACCTGCATTGAAAGGTGCTGTTAGTGTGCAGCAATATTCCAGCCTAGATAGAACAAGCGACCTGAAGTGTCATCATGGGCTTGGCATCTCTAGTTTTGAAGGTTCTCATTATCCATCCTGTCATTTTTCTAGCAGATGCGATTGATACAATGTTATGGTCCTTGAAGGTGAGATCCTCCGACATGATCACTCCCAGGTCTTTGGCGTTAGTTTTCGCTCTATTGTGTGGCTGGAATTTGTTTTATACTCGGATGAAGTTTTAATTTCCTCATGTTTACCATATCGGAGTAATTGAAATTTCTCATCGTTGAACTTCATATTATTTTCCGCAGCCCATTGAAAGATTTGGTTGATGTCCGCCTGGAGCCTTGCAGTGTCTGCAATGGAAGACACTGTCATGCAGATTCGGGTGTCATCTGCAAAGGAAGACACGGTGCTGTGGCTTACATCCTTGTCTATGTAGAGATATGAGGATGAGGAACAAGATGGGAGCGAGTACTGTGCCTTGCGGAACAGAGCTTTTCACGGTAGCCGCCTCAGACTTGACTCTGTTGACTACTACTCTTTGTGTTCTATTTGTGAGGAAGTTATAGATCCATCTACCAACTTTTCCTGTTATTCATTTAGCACGCATTTTGTGCGCTATTACGCCATGGTCACACTTGTCGGATGCTTTTGTAAAGTCTGTGTATATTACATCTGCATTCTTTTTGTCTTCTAGTGCATCAAGGACCTTGTAGTGATCCAGTAGTTGGGACAGACAGGAGCGACCTTCTCGAAACCCATGTTGCCCTGGGTTGTGTAATTGATGGGTATCTAGATGGGTGGCGATCTTGCTTCTTAGGACCCTTTCAAAGATTTTTATGATATGGGATGTTAGTGCTATCGGTCTGTAGTTCTTTGCTATTGCTTTACTGCCCCCCTTTGTGGAGTGGGGCTATGTCTGTTGTTTTTAGTAACTGTGGGACGACCCCAGTGTCCATGCTCCCTCTCCATAGGATGGTAAAAGCTCGTGATAGGGGCTTCTTGCAGTTCTTGATGAACACGGAGTTCCATGAGTCTGGCCCTGGGGCAGAGTGCATGGGCATGTCATTTATCGCCTGTTCGAAGTCATTTGGCGTCAGGATAACATCAGATAGGCTTGTGTTTACCAAATTCTGTGGCTCTCTCATAAAAAATTCATTTAGATCTTCGACTCTTAGTCTGGCTAGCGGTTAGCGTGTGTGTGTACACTCACCTATTTGTACTCACCTATTTGTGGTTGCAGGGGTCGAGTCTTAGCTCCTGGCCCCGCCTCTTCACCGGTTGCTACTGGGCCCTCTCTCTCCCTGCTCCATGAGCTTTATCAAACCTCGTCTTAAAACTGTGTATGGTTCCTGCCTCCACTACGTCATTTTCTAGGCTATTCCACTGCCTGACAACTCTGACTGAAGAAATACTTCCTAATATCTCTCTGACTCATTTGTGTCTTCAACTTCCAATTGTGGCCTCTTGTTTCTGTGTCCCCTCCCTGGAACATCCTGTCTTTGTCCACCTTGTCTATTCCGCGCAATATTTTATATGTCGTTATCATGTATCCCCTGACCCTCCTGTCCTCCAGTGTCGTCAGGCCGATTTCCCTTAACCTTTCTTCATAGGACATTCCCCTTAGCTCTGGGACTAACCTTGTCGCAAACCTTTGTACTTTCTCTAGTTTCTTGACGTGCTTTATGAAGTACGGGTTCCAAACAGGTGCTGCATACTCCAGTTTGGGCCTGACATACACGGTGTACAGTGTCTTGAACGATTCCTTACAAAGGTATCGGAACGCTGTTCTCAGGTTTGCCAGGCGCCCATATGCTGCAGCAGTTATCTGGTTGATGTGTGCTTCAGGAGACATGCTCGGTGTTATACTCACCCCAAGATCTCTCTTTGAGTGAGGTTTGCAGTCTTTGGCCACCTAGCCTATACTCTGTCTGTGGTCTTCTGTGCCCTTCCCCTATCTTCATGACTTTGCATTTGGCGGGATTAAATTCGAGAAGCCATTTGCTGGACCAGGTGTCAAGTCTGTCCAGGTCTCTTTGAAGTCCTGCCTGGTCCTCATCTGATTTAATTCTCATTAACTTCACATCATCTGCAAACAGGGACACTTCTGAGTCTAATCCTTCCATCATGTCGTTCACATATACCAAAAATAGCACTGGTCCTAGGACCGACCCCTGTGGGACCCCGCTCGTCACAGGTGCCCACTGTGATACATCGTTACGTACCATGACTCGTTGTTGCCTCCCTGTCAGGTATTCTCTGATCCATTGCAGTGCCCTTCCTGTTATATGCGCCTGATCCTCTAGCTTCTGCACTAATCTCTTGTGAGGAACTGTGTCAAAGGCCTTCTTGCAGTCCAAGAAGATGCAATCAACCCACCCCTCTCTCTCTCGTGTCTTATTTCTGTTACTTTATCATAAAACTCTAGAAGGTTTGTGTGTGTGTGTGTACACCTTAACATGCCCTTGGTTAGATTAGACTGTAGTCTATAAGCAATTATTATATACCTTAAGGTTAATAAAAACAATAATATAAATATATATATATATATATATATATATATATATATATATATATATATATATATATATATATATATATATATATATATATAAAGGCGAGAGAAAACAGACCTAAATAACGAATGGTAAAACAAATGTATTTTTTTTATTCCTGTATCAGACATTTTAGTGTCACAATCACACTCCTGTGTCACACATTCCTGCGTCACAATCACACATTCCTGCGTCACAATCACTTACGTGACGTTCTTGGTGGTATACTGATAATGATGCTGGGCAGGTTAGTGAATTATAATCAAAATAAAGCACTAAGCAGGTTAGTGAAGGACACACAAGGAACGTTGTGCAGTGCGGCAGAATTGTGAATTATCTTCAGTGTACTTTTGTACCTTGTTCAGCTATCAAAACTTTGTAGCCCAGTCCCTTAGACCCATTATGTACCTCTGTAATCCTTTGACTACCTCCCACACCATGGGTATATTGTGCATAATAAAGATATCAAACTAACTGGGCAGCTGTATGGCCCTTGTGGGTTTAGTGCTGACTTTTATATAATAATCTGGAGTCTAAAGTGTACATTACACAGGACAATACCTTCCTTGCCACAATACGAGCAGGTGATCGTGTTGCACAAGATTCTGTGGCTCTGAATGCTCAATATGTTTATAAAGAGGAACAAGGTGTCAGTGCAATGACCAGGACGTCTTATAAAAACATCAGTTACATCACCAGACGCTGTGTGTACTCTACCAGTTAGTATTATTTCATTAAAAAAAAGCGCTAATATTAATGCCACACTAAGGTCACCATGTTTTAAAATATACGCTTGACATTGTTTTTTCGTAAGCTTCGGTTTTTTAGTTAATCTCTATGTAATTCAGGTAATTTCTTAGTTTTCAAAGATAGTTTGAGACCTGTCAGTACGAAGCTATTTAACTCCCTCTTCTTCCTGCTGCTCCGAGTTATGCCCGAGATGCTGTATATTATATGTTCCTCCAAATTATTACATATCCTGTACAATAACACTAAAATATAGATTAGTATTTGATCAACATTTGTAATAAACGTCTACAAATGTTACACCAAAAGTCATAATCATAAACCAAAGTGTTAATGTCAAGGATTGTAGACCAAATTAATTATCCAATAGTTATAATTTAATTTTAAGGCTGGCCCAACTGCTATGAATAACCAGGGGCTTTGTGTCAACTATTCCTAAATAAACTGTATATTATACATTATAGAAATAAAAATTATTTCTCGATTTTGTGTCAGTTAATTGCATATTGGGTCCAGTCCTTAAACCCATTTTGTAATATTTTGATTACCATCCTAAGGATGCACAAGAGAGAGAGAGAGAGAGAGAGAGAGAGAGAGAGAGAGAGAGAGAGAGAGAGAGAGAGAGAGAGAGAGACAGACAGACAGACAGACAGACAGAGACATACAAACAGTCTTCCAAGAGTGTAACTGTGAGTGGTGGTTAAAGGATTACAGAGGTACATAATGGGTCCAGAGACTGTACCTCAACATTACAGAGGTACATAATGGGTCCAGAGACTGTATCTCAACATTACAGAGGTACATAATGGGTCCAGAGACTGTATCTCAACATTACAGAGGTACATAATGGGTCCAGAGAGTGTACCTCAACATTACAGAGGTACATAATGGGTCCAGAGACTGTATCTCAACATTACAGATGTACATAATGGGTCCAGAGACTGTACCTCAACATTACAGAGGTACATAATGGGTCCAGAGACTGTACCTCAACATTACAGAGGTACATAATGGGTCCAGAGAGTGTACCTCAACATTACAGAGGTACATAATGGGTCCAGAGACTGTACCTCAACATTACAGAGGTACATAATGGGTCCAGAGACTGTACCTCAACATTACAGAGGTACATAATGGGTCCAGAGACTGTACCTCAACATTACAGAGGTACATAATGGGTCCAGAGAGTGTACCTCAACATTACAGAGGTACATAATGGGTCCAGAGACTGTACCTCAACATTACAGAGGTACATAATGGGTCCAGAGAGTGTACCTCAACATTACAGAGGTACATAATGGGTCCAGAGACTGTACCTCAACATTACAGAGGTACATAATGGGTCCAGAGACTGTACCTCAACATTACAGAGGTACATAATGGGTCCAGAGACTGTACCTCAACATTACAGAGGTACATAATGGGTCCAGAGACTGTACCTCAACATTACAGAGGTACATAATGGGTCCAGAGACTGTACCTCAACATTACAGAGGTACATAATGGGTCCAGAGACTGTACCTCAACATTACAGAGGTACATAATGGGTCCAGAGACTGTACTTCAACATTACAGAGGTACATAATGGGTCCGGAGACTGTACCTCAACATTACAGAGGTACATAATGGGTCCAGAGACTGTATCTCAACATTACAGAGGTACATAATGGGTCCAGAGACTGTACCTCAACATTACAGAGGTACATAATGGGTCCAGAGACTGGGCCGCAAAGTTTCGATAGCTAAACAAGTTACAGTGATAATGAACTATTTACATGTTTATATCTGGTTACAGTCGTAATGAGTTATTTGTGCAGACGTGAATTAGGTCACGCACAGGTAAAAAATAAAAAAAAGTTCAATTGGTAATGAGTTATTTACAGTGGAAGAAAATCAGGCTATTTTTCCAGAATGGTTGGAAATATACCACTGTGGATAAAGTACGCTGATATTTCTTGAAAATTTCTGAGTTGTCTCTGAATGCATTAATTGTATCGCTTTCCGGTACATAATGACGCAAGGTGTGACAACTGTCCATCTGGCAAAATTTACATTTCGTTTGGTGTACATGTGAAGGTGGGAGGAAGGAGGGTAAGGGGTGTTGAAGGTGCCCCGCTAGTGACCTACTAAACACAAGTCAACGACCTTCCCTCTTGCCCTCCATACCTCTACTGCCCTCCTTCCCATCCCTCCTTTCCTTCGCTACCATAACTGGTGAACCCTTTTTGGAATGATTGAAGATATCCTCATTGTCCCATTAAAGTCTCCCACATCAGACTGACAGATTTCAACACTTTGTATGAGTCCCATTGCTAGCTTTGTATGAATTCCATTGGTACCTTTGTATGAGTTCCATTGGTACCTTTGTATGAGTTCCATTGCTACCTTTGTATGAGTTCCATTGGTACCTTTGTATGAGTTCCATTGCTAGCTTTGTATGAGTTCCATTGGTACCTTTGTATGAGTTCCATTGCTACCTTTGTATGAGTTCCATTGGTACCTTTGTATGAGTTCCATTGCTAGCTTTGTATGAGTTCCATTGGTACCTTTGTATGAGTTCCATTGCTAGCTTTGAGTTCCATTGGTAGCTTTGCCGGAAATGCACTGCGTGCTGGAGTTGACCCGGAGGCTAGTGGCTAGAGACTAGTGCTAGTGGCTTTTTGTTCTTAACATTTTATTATGTGTAAACTACATTATCTGCATATTGCATAATTATTACAATCAAACCTAAGCTCTAAACCTACCAGGGTCATACAGCGCTATTGGCATACTGCATAAAAATAAAATGAATTTGAATTTGTTTCCACTGTAATTATAGATTAGCGTAGCGGCAGACAGGTGATGTATCCATCATTCAGTAGTGACTATGTTTCCCTGTCACATTTCACCATATAGGAATATTTTAATGTAATTCCATCACACAGGATTTTTCATGCCCTATCCCATCTCATAGGATGGGTTTACACTTGTAGTAATAACGAGTCTCTTCCTGAAGTGGGAAACTTCAGTAACTGCAACATATTTTAAAAGCTGTATAATTCGCAAAGTGACGCGTATCACCCGGGAAGGACTGGAGAGGTAGAGGTGGGCAGGGAATGTGTTACATTAGAAAATACAAATTTCAAGGTTAAGGTTATGCTCCATTGGCTTTAGCTGGTGCCAGGCTGCTCTCCGGGATGGTGTGGTAATACCAGTAGGCAGGCGAACAGTGCCATGGCTTTGCAGCACTTACATAAGAGTGTCACGCTATTGTGTGACACTGTTTTATATATATATATATATATATATATATATATATATATATATATATATATATATATATATATATATATATATATATATATATATATATATATATATATATATATATTATATATATATATATATATATATATAATGAAATGTAGCTCCTACCCCAGTCTTATCTTAACTGAGTTCACTCCCTCGTAGCCTCGTGGATCCTGTAACGCTATGTATGCAGTCTGCTTATACCATTTCTTTATACAAGTCGCAACACTTTCTGACCATCCTGATTCTGACAAAAAAAAACTTCCTGACAATTTTGCGACTCGTCTATATCTTTAATTTCCACTTATGCGCTGTGTACTAGTGGCTAGTCACAGCCTATTCCTCTCCACCCTATACATTATTATATACTTTGTGATCATGTTTTTCTTAGTCTTTTTATCCTTTAATGTCATCAGGTTCAGCTTCTTTAGTTTATCTTTATTATTCATTACTCTCTGCTCCGGAACTAGTCTTGTTGTGAACTTCTGGATTTTCTCTAAATTTCTTAACATGCTTCATCAGGTGTGGTTTACCACCTGGTGCTGCATACTTAATTATGGGCAAGACATTTTGTATCTAGGGTTATGAGTGTCTATTCAGACCCCAGAATTTATTTGCTTTATAGGCGCTTCTCACTACAGTATATGCTTGGTATAGTGTGTTCCCTCTACGTCTTGCTACATTAATAAGGTTATTTCAGCCTCTGTCCCAAGAGCTGGTTCATTTTTCCCTTTTCTATCCCCATTTCCAATCTTCATAAATTCGCATTTACTGGTGTTAAATTTTACTGAACATTGACTAATCCTGTAGTCTGTCCAGGTCCATTATTATTATAATCAAAAAGAAGCGCTAAGCCACAAGGACTATACAGCGCTGCAGGGCAGGAAGGAAGCGAGGGCATCAGGTGGCAAAAGGGAGATGGATGAGCAACAGGTTACGGATAACAGCGGGGCAGTGGATGGTGAAAGGGTAAAGGGCAGCAAGAGACTGAACCAGAAAGGGCTGAGGGGAGTGTGAAAAGTATCATCAGAGTTTGTGGAGTAAATCAGTCGTTGTCAAGAAGTCAATGAGAGAGTCAGGATTAAAGGAGGGTCCATCAGCAAGAAGGGAAGGTAAAGAGAGAGTAGGAGAACGAAGACGACGTTGGAGGTAAATTCTGCGTGCTCGTTGATAGAGAGGGCAGTCTAACAGAATGTGGCTAATCGATACTGGAACTTGACACTGCTCACAGAGAGGAACAGGGTGCCTCTCCATGAGATACCCATGAGTAAGACGAGTGTGGCCAATGCGAAGGCGGGAGAGAGTGGTCTCCCAACCTCGGCACTGATGACAAGAAGACGGCCAGTAACCTATGCTCGGTTTAATAGAATGAAGTTTGTTACCGAGCAGAGTTGACCAACGTTGTTGCCAACGGGTGCGAAGGTGGGTAGCTATTGCAGCAAAATAGTCTAGAAATGGAACACCTCGATAGGAAATTGGTAGGTCATATACTGCTGACCGCGCAGCAGTGTCTGCCTGTTCATTGCCCTGTACGTCGACATGACCAGGGACCCAACAAAAAACAATATCTTTATGTTTGGTAGAGATACGGCGTAGCCAAAGTTGGATACGGAGAACTAGGGGATGAGATGTATCAAATTTTCGTATAGCCTGTAGAGCACTAAGGGAGTCTGAGACTACTACAAATGATGACACAGGCATAGATGCGATACGAATAAGTGCTGCAAGAATGGCATACAGTTCAGCAGTAAAAATGCTAGCTGAAGATAGTAAATGCCCTCGTACGACGCTGTCCGGAAACACTGCTGCGAATCCGACGCCGTCTGAAGACTTAGAGCCATCTGTGTACACAGCGGTGGCATGAGAATGAGAGTGGAAGTGATCAAGAAAAAGAGAGCGGGAAGCCACCGTAGGCAGTTGAGCTTTCGAGCAAGGGAGTGAGAAAGAACAGACCCGAACAGCTGGAACTTCCCAGGGGGGTAGGGAAAAGTGAGATGCTACATGAACATATAAAGGTGGTAACTGAAGGGAAGACAAGAGTGAAAGTAGGCGAAGAGAAAAGGGACGGAGCAAACAGGGGCGGCGAACGAATAAAGAATGTCTACTAATATCGGTGACCATTCTATAAATGGAAGGATTGTGTAGATCGTGAGAGCGTACATAGTAACGAAGGCAATGGGCATCACGGCGATCAGACAAGGATGGAACATTTGCTTCTGTATAGAGGCTCTCAACAGGGGAAGAGCGAAAAGCACCAAGGCACAAACGTAAGCCTTGGTGATGGATAGAGTTAAGGCTAGAGAGAGTAGCAGGAGAGGCCGCGGAATAAATCTGGTCACCATAATCGAGTTTCGATAAAACGAGGGCTGAATGTAGGCGAAGCAGAGTTCGACGATCAGCTCCCCAGGAAAGATGAGCAAGGGTTTTAAGAAGGTTTAGCCGGCTGTGACAAGTTGCCTTCAGAGAGGTAATGTGAGGTTTCCAGGTTAACCGACGGTCAAAGAGAAGGCCTAGAAACCTGACTGTATCACGTTCGGGGATACGGGAGCCATAGAGATACAAAGGATGATCGGAGATAACAGAGCGTCTAGTGAAAGTAATTTGGTGAGTTTTGGTACTTGAAAATTTAAACCCATGTGTGGTGGCCCAAGTGGAAACACGGTCGACCGCATGCTGGAGAGAAACTGCAATAAGGTGACAGTCAGCGCCTGCACAAGCAATAGCGAAGTCATCAACATAGAGTGATGACCAAATATTGGGTGGAAGAACAGAGGCCAAATCATTTATAGCAAGGAGAAAAAGTGTTGTGCTTAGAACACATCCCTGAGGGACACCTTCAGCTTGGACGAAGTCCGGGGAAAGAACATTATTGACTCGAACACGGAAATGTCTGTCAGTTAAAAAGTTCTTAAGGAAGGATGGTAGATTGCCTCGGAGGCCTAAGGAATGGGCCTGGGCCAAAATATTATACCTCCAAGTTGTGTCATATGCCTTCTCAAGGTCAAAAAATATGGCAATAACTGAGTGATTATTCGCAAAGGCATTACGAACATACGTATCCAAGCGTAGTAAGGGGTCTATGGTAGAACGACCCTTACGAAAGCCATATTGACTAGCGGAGAGACTGTTGTGAGTCTCTAAATACCACATTAAACGTCGATTTACGAGGCGTTCCATCACTTTGCAAACTGCACTTGTAAGAGCGATGGGGCGATAGTGGGAGGCATCATGTCCTGTAGTACCCGGTTTGCGGAAAGGGAGAACAATGGCAGATTTCCACAGCTGGGGAAGAACTCCTTGTGCCCAAATAAGATTGAAGAGGTGTAAGAGGACTACAAGGGCTGACCGATGTAAATGTTGTAACATACGAATATGAATGTCATCAGGCCCAGCTGCCGATGATCGGCAAGCTGAGAGCGTTGCCTCCAGTTCTTGAAGTGTAAAAGGCACATTATACTGTTCTTCTCCGAGAGAAGAAAAGTCCAAGGGTACTAACTCTCTGGCAGACTTTGAGGAAAGAAACGAGGGGCATAGATGGAGCCCTCGGGAAATACGGACCAGATGTGTGCCAAGTTCAATGGCAACGTCGAGAGGGTTTGCTATATCAACACCAGTGACCCGTAGAACAGGAGCCGGGTCAGGAGAGTATTTACCACTCAATTTCCTCACTTTTTTCCAGACTGCACTCATAGAAGAAGCAGAGGTGATGGTGGAAACATAGTCTCGCCAACAAGTGCGTTTAGCTTCACGGATGACACGGCGAGCGATCGCACGCTTCTGCCTAAAATCAACAAGTCTCTCAGCGGTTCTATTGTACCGGTACCTGCCCCATGCAGCACGTTTCAAACGTACTGCACGAGCACAAGCAGGAGACCACCAAGGCACGCACTTCTGAGAATGCCTGCCTGAGGTGTGGGGTATAGAATGAGAAGCTGCGGTATAAACTGATGTCGAGAAGATGTGTAGGAGCTCATCAATGGAGGATGAAGAAGGAACCTCACTAAAAGCAGTGAGGTGTGAGTAAAGATCCCAATTTGCCCGATCAAATTGCCAGCGAGGGCTACGGGAAGGTGGTGAATAGGAAGGAGAAGTAAGAATGATCGGAAAATGATCGCTGTCATGTAAGTCTGGTAGAACAGACCAGGTGAAGTCTAGTGCTGTGGAGGAAGAGCAGACTGATAGATCGATGCAAGAGAGAGTATGAGTACGAGGATCAAAATGGGTGGGAGTACCCGTATTTAAAACATGGAGGGGGTGAGAGGCAAGAAAAGCCTCCAACTGAATGCCACGTGAGTCACAATGAGACCCCCCCCAGAGGAAATGGTGGGCATTAAAATCACCAAGTAACAGAAGTGGTGGTGGTAAGGATGAAACAAGAAAGGCAAAGTCTGGGATAGAAAATGCTCGAGAAGGAGAGAGATATAAAGAACATATTGTAAACCACTTATTCAAGTGGATACGGGCTGCAGTGTAATGCAGCGAGGTATGGACAAATAGTTGACAGTACGGAATATCATTGCGTAGAAGAAGGGCACTTTCATTAAAGGTCCCATCTGAGAAAGGATCCGAAGAATACAATAAATTATAGCCTGAGATAGGTTGGAAAACAGCCGAGTGTAATTTTGGTTCTTGTAAGCAAGCACCAACAGGGGAAAACCTGGAAAGCAACATCTGAAGCTCACCCCGATTACCCCTGAGGCCGCGGATATTCCACTGTAAATAGGCCATGATTGGCGATGAAGAAAATATCAGGAATCTGTAGGTAAAGGCACCTACGGACTAGAGGGGTTAGAAAAGTCAACGTGTGGTGGCATTGGAAGATGTTCAAGTAGCGAAGGAACGGAGCGTTGCGAAGAATGGGGTTGTGAAGATGGAGGAGAGGGAAGAGAAGGAACAGGAAGTGAATCAGTGTCCATTGAAGGTTTAGTCTCTGCAATATATTCTGAAATGGCTTCAAGTGTTTCTGAATTCAAAGATGTATGGGAAACCATATTGGAGATAGGAGGAGGAGGGTGAGTAAAGATTGGGACAGTAATGGACTGTACCAAAGTAGAGGGGGAGGGAAAAGTGTAAGGGACTGGAGATGAAGTGTGGGGGGGGACAGAAGAGGTAGAAACCTGGGAGGTGACAGAAGAGGGAGAAACTTGGGAGGGGACGGGGGTGGAAGGCATAGTACGAGGAGGAGGGTGAATCTCCACACTTGTAATAGAGCCAGAGAGAGGGGAAGAACTAGGTACAGAGACTGGAAAGGTAACGTGTGGAGGTGGAAGAAGGGAAGGAAGGGGCAAAGAAGATTTGAGCAATGTGGATTTTTTGGACTTCTGAGTAGAGGGGCGATTGGTATTAGGTGTCGTACGAGGTCTTGTCGATACTGGGGCTTGTGAGGAAGGACGCGAAGATGTGAGAACAGACTGAGTTGTAGTCGGGACGTCAGAGCCAAGGACAGCAAAAGGATTAGATGCCGTAATGGCTATGGGAGGGGTAACAACAGAGGAGGCTGCAGAAGATGGGACCCCAGAAGTGGGGGGATGTTTGGAAACACGAGAATAAGAAACACGGGGTAGTCTCCCTTGGAGGCGGAGATGAGTAACTGCCATAGCATAAGGGAGACCTTCTGCCTCTTTGAGGCAACGGATTTCACGTTCATTTAAGTAGACCTGGCAACGGCGGGAGTACGAAGGGTGAGCTTCATTACAATTAAGGCAAGATGGAGGTTGACTGCAAGATGTATTAGAATGGTTGTCGGCACCACAGACTGGGCATTCGGCCATAGATCTGCAATATTTCGCTGGGTGACCAAAACGCCAGCAATTTCTACATTGTTGCGGTGTAGGTATCACCTTTCGAACTTGTAACCGATGTCCCGCGACATATACAGAGGACGGGAGTTCTCGGCTGTCAAAAGTTAAACGAGCCACATTGCAAGGGTAACGTCTCCGCCCCCGGGCAGGAAGGACATAAGTGTCTACTTTGAGGATTGGGAGATCCTGGAGTTCCAGCTGTTCAAAAATGTCATTGCCACATGACTGGAAATTCTGTTGGACTATGGTATGGGGCAGAATGACAGTACCACTACAAGAATTGAGAGAAAGATGTTTTTCAATAGTGATAGGAGTAGTATCGATATTCGAAAGGAGAGAAAGATCATGAGCTTGGGTAGCATTCTGGACAGTGACGATGCGCGTACCGCTCTTGAGAGCGTGAAATGAAATATCTCTGCCAACATGACGCAGGAGCGCTTTGGCAATACTATGGTCAGAAAGGTAGGCAGAAGAAGAAGTTGGTCTTAAAGTAAAGAATTTAGTCCATTGTGTGGTCCGAAACTGAGCGTGGAGAGGGAGTGCTTGACGTGTCGGTCGTTTCCGAGTAGAATGGGAAGGTAACGACGGAGCATCATCAGGAGATTGACGTTGGCGTTTAGGAGTAGGACCGGAGTTGGTCCGGCATGAAATGGGTGGGCGATTCGAAAATTGCCGTACCGTAGAGGGAGAAGCCGGAAGCATAGTCAAAGGAGAGCGGAGTTCAGACAAATCGAAGGAGTCAGTCGAAGCCCCGGTACCTGAAGCGGGTGAGGAAACAGCACCAGCAAGAGGTACAGGGGCATCAGGAGTGTCCGAAGAGTGGTCTAAACACAAGGCAGGGTCAGAATGGGGTGCGGTATCAAGAAGGGGCCCGGGGGTAGTGGTTTCATGGACTAGGGCTGCCATGGTTAGGTTACTCCTTTGCTTTTTGTTTTTAAGAAAAAAAAAGAAAGAAGAAAAGAAAATAAAAACAAAAAAAAGAATAAAAAAAGGGGGGAGCGGGGAGGAATAGTTCCCAGGAGGAATGAAAGGGCCGGAAATCTCCCTCCGCGCCCAAGAGGACTCGACACCGCTAGTAGCGCAGATGCAGCATGGAACCCGTGCCATACCCTACCCTTCATGCCAGTAAACCAGCAATCCGGGATAGCAACCTCACATCTGCCGAGCTACCTCGGTGGACAAAAGAGAGGGCGGCCGGATATCCGCCACAAAGCATACCTCCTTCAGCCACCACCCCCGGAATCCGAAAGGTGGCTTCCAGAGATACACCCGTCGCCCAAAAGACACCCAAAGCTACTCCGGGATACCGGAGAGGGATCGGGACATCCCTAGGCAATCCAGATTCCACGGCAAACTACGCCACCGCCAAGAAACCTCAACGGAATGGGATCGACCCCGGTGTCCTTTCCCCTACCTAGGAACTAGCACGCCTGTGGGAGAAATCACGAAGGCTAAAAAGAGGAAGGGCAAAAGGGAGGGGTGAGGAGGAGGAGGAGGAATGGAAAAAGGGGAGGATGGGGAGGATGGGATAGGGGAGGGGAGAATGGGGGGTAATTAGGTTCGGTCTGAGGAAGAAGACCGACAGGGCTAATTCCTCAGACCAAGAGCCTCTTCACCACGCCAAGGAGCCCCCCTTGAAGAGGTGTCCAGGTCCAGCTGTAGCCTTTGTTCTTTCCAGTTTTTACATCGCCTGCGAAGAGGGATACATCAGACTATCTCTTCTGGCATAAGTTTATTCAAGTATACACAAATACAGTTACACAGATTATCATACATAGCAGCATGTATGTAGAGAACCTAGGATAATCCAAAAAAAAAAGTCAAAGTGACTTATTTCCATTGGGGTCATACACATAAAGAACAATACTGGACCTAATACTGATCCTTGTGGAAGTCCATTTGGTACCCCTGTCCATCTAATGCCTCTTCCCTCATAATCATTGCTTTTTTCCAGTCCGTTATTCCTTGGTCTACTCAAATGTCATTCCTGATAACCTTGCCTTGTCTTTAGTGTCTGAGTCATGTGTGGTACATTGTCAAATGAAACATTGGTCCCACTAACAGATATCCAGCTCATTCAACAGTTTCTTCGCCTCTATTCCTGTTGTGTTTATTTCCGCTACTCGTTAATTTATTCTGTACCCTTGACTCCCTGGTGTTCTCCCTGTGTAAACCGGAACAGGCAGCAGCAAATGTAGCGGATGACTTCATAATAAGTGAACACTGCAGCCTGACCTTGACTGTCACCTCCAACAAGGAAAGCGGGTCAAGTGCGCAGGGTCAGGTGCGCAGCAAGACAGTCAACGCCGCCCTGAGCACCACTACGCTTTATCATGGGGAGCACTAATCCCGTAGGGATTATACAGCGCATGTGGGAAGGAGGGATGGAAGGCATTCAGGCTTAATTCAAGGAATTGGAGCAGAGATCCAATTACCTAGATCAGGAGCCCTCACCAGCATCAAGGAACCTCCCTTGAAGGCACCACTACGCTTATGTACACCAAATGCTAAACTGGTGGGAATGTCACTGGACGCAAAAGCTGAGCTCGATCCTCTGTTAATCGCCAGAGTGGGACCCATTAAATGTATCATTCAAAGGACTACAAATGAAAGGTAGCTCTAATTCTTTGCATTAATAGCTCATCACCAGCATCCAGCTCTCGCTTCACACGGTGAAGGTCTAGGTTCGATTCCCGGCGATAGAGTGGAAACATTGGACGTGTTTCCTTACACCAGTTGTCTATGTTCATCCATCAGTAAAATAGGTACCTGGGTGTTAGTCGACTGGAGTGGGTCGCATCCTGGGACAAAACTTACCTAATTTGCCTGAAATGCTCAGCATAACAAGCGGCTTTCTATATAGTAGTATGTCATGTCAGCTATGGTCAGTATACCATGTGCATGTACTTGTAGTAAATAAAGATATTATAATTAGACGACGTAATCTGTGGATTGTAATGCTTGGTAGTGCGAGCCAGCAGACAATGGCCCATCAGTACCCATGACCAGTGTCTTGTGTTGGTATGTAATGTTAGTGTGGCTGCAGACTAGCCTTGTACATTAGATTAGTAATCATGCAGTAATGTTGATGGGACCTCTTGTTGCACCAAAATGTGTATATATTCCACCCTCCACCCCGGCCACCCTGCGCGCGCACGCACACACACACACACACACACACACACACACACACACACACACACACAAGCAGGATCCATACATAGCTTTAAGCAGAGGTATGATAAAGCTCACGGTTCAGGGAGAGTGACCTAGTAGCGATCAGTGAAGAGGCGGTGCCAGGAGCTCGGACTCGACCCCTGCAACCTCAACTAGGTGAGTATAACTAGGTGAGTACACACACACACACACGTCCCTAGGAGGCCCGGAACCAACACGTGCCAGCCACCTGAAAGTGTATGATCCAGGAGCGTTCAGCGGTCCAGACCCTGGAGTTCACAAGGAGTTTACCTGGAGTCGCTTCCGTAGGTCACCACCCCCATGGCCCGGTCCCAGAACAGACCTCCTGGTGACTGCTTTGATCGATCAAGGTGTTCGTACCCACCGCGCGCAGTCGAACGTATGCACCACAGCCCGGTTAATCACAAACTGTTTTGAGGAATCTGTCGAGTTTCCTCTTGAAGAGAGCTTGGGGTTTGTTGATCTCCCTTAAATGGTGTTGAGTCGTGGTTTATCTCTACACTTACTGAGGTCTCTCGCAGTATACTCATTGCTTCCCCGCTCGTCGCTGGAGGTATCCAGTACCGTCTCCCAAGCCTCTCGACCTCATTAGTTGTAATTTCGATGTGCAGGTTTGTTACCAATCCCTCCAGCATCTTCCAGGTGTATTTTGAGGCATCTTTCTCGCCTACGTTCTAAGAAGTACAGTTCTAGGGAGTTCAAGTGCTCCCAGTGACAGTTATATATGAGCTGTATAGGTTCTCTGCACATTTTCCAGTTCAGAATTTTTATCTTCCTTGAAGAGAGCCGATATAACACAGCAATTCTGCAGCCTAGTGAACGAGTGGCTCTGTTGGGTTATCATGATTAATCCGCATGGAATAATCTGAATAAAGCCTGCTCTTCATAATAATAAAGATACTGAACTAAAAACTCTTCAGTGAAAGCTAAACGCCATACACAGTTTCGTAGGTATGGGATACCTGGAGTTTACCTGGAGAGAGTTCCGGGGGTCTGGGCACAATGAATAAAAAAAATCCTGGCTGCGCCAAGAGCTATGACTCGACCCTTGCAAACGAAATGCATTTGCATACACACTCGACCCCTGTAACCACATATAGGCGAGTACACACAGAGGTCAGACCCATCATAGAGCACGTACGCAGTGCTAGCAGGGAACACTTAGCTAAACACACATGTCGAGAAAGTTCAGAGATTCGCTACCAGACTGGTCCCGGAACTAAAGAATGACCTATGAAAACGGAACAAACAAACTTAACCTTACAACACTAGGATGGAGTATTACATTCATGGAGGAGCGCTGAACCCGTAGGGGTCATACAGCGTCTGGGGAACGGAGGGCACTCAGGCTTAATTCAAAGAATTGGAGCATAGGTCCAATTCCTTACTTCAAGAGCCCCTCACCAGCATCAAGGAACCTCCCTCTGACAGGATCGAGTAGAAACTATGAAGAGACAACACGACGTAAAAAAAAAATTACTTAGGACTAGATAGGAATTAATTTAATAAACTCCTTATGCACCCATACTCGTGGTGGGGGGAGTAGCCACACCATGAGTAATGGATCAAGGGACTGGGCCACAAAGTTTTGATAGCTAAACAAGTTAGTGGTAATGAACTGTTTACAAGTATATATATATCTGGTAACAATCGTAATGAGTTATTTATGCAGATATGAATTTGGTCACAAAAATATTTTATTTTACAAAGGTATGCTTGAATTTAAACAAGTTTAGTGGTTTTGTGTTATTTACATTGTCCAAAGTCATGGTATTTTTTCATAATGGTTGGTAATATACCACTCTGAATAAAATACTTCGACATTTCTTGAACATTTGTGAGTGATCTCTGAATTCCTTTCTATCGTATTCTAGTACATAAAGATGCAAGATGTGAAAATTGTCCATCAGGCATTGTTAAGTTTATATCAAGTTTAGTCTATATCAAGTGGTGATGCAACGCTCCAGAGATACTGGTAACCTAGTCGGAGTTGGGTGGTAGTGAATGGAACTGACAAGAAGAGGGCGGCACAGTTGGTGGTTAGGAAGTGGAATGATCAAGACGAAGTGGAGGAAGCAGATTCCATAAGCAGTTTTCGGAGAAGGGATGATACCAGGTATGATACCCTCTAGTTATAGGACTCGAGAGACCAACAGTTTAGTGTGGCTGTCAGAAACAGAGGCGGGGACAGGAGCTAAGACTACCCTTTCCCTACCCCCCTCCCATCCCCCCCAGTCATAAGATCAACCTTCTATTACGAAAGACTCTGATGGTGAAAATCTGAAGTCGATTCGCGCTGTATAACCCTTGTGGTTTAGGGCTTCTTTTTTATTATAATGAAGTCGATGCGTAGAGACATCCGACATCCTCCGAACATCACGAGACGTAGAGACGTTCTCCAGACATCAGTGATAATAATAATGATTACAACGCAGATTTTATTACAGAAGACTTTTTTGTTGCTAGTGAAAAAAGTTCAGTGGCAACAGAACCGTTATATAGAGCTTTGGAAAGGTCACTGTCACTTCCTTTCTAACCTACTGCTCAATGTCAACAAGTAACGAACATTACAATGTACGCTGCAACACCATTCACACTACAAAACAAAATGCAATACAACACAATACTCGGTACAATACATCCCATAATGACAATACATGCCATAACACAATGCACGAAAGAAAACACGCTACAACACAATACACGCTACAACAGCACAATACACGTCTCCATAACAATACACGCTGCAACACAATACACGCTGCAACACAATACACGCTGCAACAATACACGCTGCAACACAATACACTCCATAAGACACTGTACAATAAATACAGGCTAGAACACAATACGCGTCTTAACACCTGTTCTAGAGTTCAATATATGGAACAACACACTCGGAGTGTCTTGAAAAAACTTGCTCTCCCAACCCGGCTTCCCGGTAAAAAAAAAAAAAAAAACATACTTTCTCGAATGGGGAATCTCTCTCATCTGCGTAAAGAATTAAATTCTTTGGGGTCATATAATGAGATGAAGACTATCAATCTTATTTCTTTTGCTAAATCGCAAAAGACATACGGCTATTGCGGTGACCATGTCGTCACTGTAAGAGTCGACATCAATGGTTCTAGACTCCTGGGTAAACTACAAACATTCCAGCCCCTCTGCTCTGTAATCTGTAAATACCTTTGTAACTTGTCATGATTGTGACCAGACCTACCTGGAGTTCATTACCTTTGTAAATTGTGAGTTCATTACATTTGTAAATTGTGAGTTCATTACCTTTGTAAATTGTGAGTTCATTACCTCTGTAACTTGCTCAGCTATCAGTCCCTGGACCAATTATGTACCTCTGTAATATTTTGACTACCGCCCACAGGATGGGTATGGGGTGCATAATAAACATATTAAACGAACTAAACCTCTACTGATCACATATACACAAAGGTGTTACTCTACAATGGAGCGGCTTTTATTTAAACTTTGATCCAGTGGATAATACAGAGTTCCAGCCCCAACCGTGTCTGTAATTCGGATTAACCCGGAAGGTTAGTAACCCAGGATAATCCAGTAAATCACATTAATATATCCTGCTTTGATACGCCACACATGCGAAGGCTTAAAACTGCAATTTTATTAAGGAGGGAAGTGGTAAAATCATAGGGGGGGGGGGTCATGGGCGCCTGGGGAAATAAGAGGCATCGAAGATCGACTACAATCAGGTTAGGATGTAAAACTTTGAATAGATCAAATGCATATCTTCCATTTTTGAAATCAAAATCGACGAATAAATTAGGCAAGTGTTAATAAATTATATCACGCTTCGTTACAAACAGCATTACTTAGTAAAGACGAATAGTGGATCCCGATTTTTTATTTACTCGACATGGAAAAAAAAACGGTAATAAATGCCTTGATACAACAAATCGTCAATAAAGGATCTCTTTTTCCACGAGTTCGATCATTTGATCCATGACATCAACGACAAATGTAAAACCAAGAGCAAATTCACATCATTTAGCTGAAGTAATTCCATACATTGTCGTTTTAAGGCAGAATATATACCAGTTATTCACTCTCGGTTCCCATACTCCCATGACCTCCATGTTTACGTTCACATTACAAGTTGGCAACTTGGTACTTACTGCTGAGAGATGGGAGACTGTAGCAGTGACCCAGGTGGCAGACTGTATGTAGCAGTGACCAAGGTGGCAGGCTGTAGCAGTGACCCAGGTGGCAGTCTGTAGCAGTGACCCAGGTGGCAGTCTGTAGCAGTGACCCAGGTGGCAGTCTGTAGCAGTGACCCAGGTGGCAGACTGTAGCAGTGACCCAGGTGGCAGACTGTAGCAGTGACCCAGGTGGCAGACTGTAGCAGTGACCCAGGTGGCAGACTGTAGCAGTGACCCAGGTGGCAGACTGTAGCAGTGACCCAGGTGGCAGACTGTAGCAGTGACCCAGGTGGCAGACTGTAGCAGTGACCCAGGTGGCAGACTGTAGCAGTGACCCAGGTGGCAGTCTGTAGCAGTGACCCAGGTGGCAGACTAGCAGTGGCCCAGGTGGCAGACTGTAGCAGTGATCCAGGTGGCAGGCTGTAGCAGTGACCCAGGTGGCAGACTGTAGCAGTGACCCAGGTGGCAGACTGTAGCAGTGACCCAGGTGGCAGACTGTAGCAGTGACCCAGGTGGCAGACTGTAGCAGTGACCCAGGTGGCAGACTGTAGCAGTGACCCAGGTGGCAGACTGTAGCAGTGACCCAGGTGGCAGACTGTAGCAGTGACCCAGGTGGCAGACTGTAGCAGTGACCCAGGTGGCAGACTGTAGCAGTGACCCAGGTGGCAGACTGTAGCAGTGACCCAGGTGGCAGACTAGCAGTGGCCCAGGTGGCAGACTGTAGCAGTGATCCAGGTGGCAGGCTGTAGCAGTGACCCAGGTGGCAGACTGTAGCAGTGACCCAGGTGGCAGACTGTAGCAGTGACCCAGGTGGCAGACTGTAGCAGTGACCCAGGTGGCAGACTGTAGCAGTGACCCAGGTGGCAGACTGTAGCAGCGACCCAGGTGGCAGACTGTAGCAGCGACCCAGGTGGCAGACTGTAGCAGCGACCCAGGTGGCAGACTGTAGCAGCGACCCAGGTGGCAGACTGTAGCAGCGACCCAGGTGGCAGACTGTAGCAGCGATCCAGGTGGCAGACTGTAGCAGCGACCCAGGTGGCAGACTGTAGCAGTGACCCAGGTGGCAGGCTGTAGCAGCGACCCAGGTGGCAGACTGTAGCAGTGACCCAGGTGGCAGACTGTAGCAGTGACCCAGGTGGCAGGCTGTATCAGTGACCCAGGTGGCAGACTGTAGCAGTGACCCAGGTGGCAGACTGTAGCATTGACCCAGGTGGCAGGCTGTAGCAGTGACGTAGGTGGCAGGCTGTAGCAGTGACCCAGGTGGCAGGCTGTAGCAGTGACCCAGGTGGCAGACTGTAGCAGTGACCCAGGTGGCAGGCTAGCAGTTACCCAGGTGGCAGACTGTAGCAGTGATCCAGGTGGTAGACTGTAGCAGTGATCCAGGTGGCAGACTGTAGCATTGACCCAGGTGGCAGACTGTAGCATTGACCCAGGTGGGAGACTGTAGCATTGACCCAGGTGGCAGACTGTAGCAGTGACCCAGGTGGCAGACTGTAGCAGTGACCCAGGTGGCAGACTGTAGCAGTGACCCAGGTGGCAGACTGTAGCAGTGACCCAGGTGGCAGACTGTAGCAGTGACCCAGGTGGCAGACTGTAGCAGTGACCCAGCCGGCAGACTGTAGCAGTGATCCAGGTGGCAGACTGTAGCAGTGATCTAGGTGGCAGACTGTAGCAGTGACCTAGGTGGCAGACTGTAGCAGTGACCCAGGTGGCAGACTGTAGCAGTGACCCAGCCGGCAGACTGTAGCAGTGATCCAGGTGGCAGACTGTAGCAGTGATCTAGGTGGCAGACTGTAGCAGTGACCCAGGTGGCAGACTGTAGCAGTGACCCAGGTGGCAGACTGTAGCAGTGACCCAGGTGGCAGACTGTAGCAGTGACCCAGGTGGCAGACTGTAGCAGTGACCCAGGTGGCAGACTGTAGCAGTGACCCAGGTGGCAGACTGTAGCAGTGACCCAGTGGCAGACTGTAGCAGTGACCCAGGTGGCAGACTAGCAGTGACCCAGGTGGCAGACTAGCAGTGACACAGGTGGCAGACTGTAGCAGTGACCCAGGTGGCAGACTAGCAGTGACCCAGGTGGCAGACTGTAGCAGTGACCCAGCCGGCAGACTGTAGCAGTGACCCAGGTGGCAGACTGTAGCAGTGATCCAGGTGGCAGACTGTAGCAGTGATCCAGGTGGCAGACTGTAGCAGTGATCCAGGTGGCAGACTGTAGCAGTGACCCAGGTGGCAGACTGTAGCAGTGACCCAGGTGGCAGACTGTAGCAGTGATCCAGGTGGCAGACTAGCAGTGACCCAGGTGGCAGACTGTAGCAGTGACCCACCCGGCAGACTGTAGCAGTGACCCAGCCGGCAGACTGTAGCAGTGACCCAGGTGGCAGACTGTAGCAGTGATCCAGGTGGCAGACTGTAGCAGTGATCCAGGTGGCAGACTGTAGGTGGTATTGTTTCAGGTTACGACAGCTTGTGCTGTATGAACCTTGCTGTCAGATGTCTGGGCAAGATAAAGAGTTTGTTCGGATTTTTAACCCCGGAGGGTTAGCCACCCAGGATAACGCAAGAAAGTCAGTGGGTCATCGAGGGACTATCTTATTTCCATTGTCGTCCTTAAATCTCGTCCCCCAGGATGCGACCCACACCAGTCGACTAACACCCAGGTACCTACTTGCTAGATGAACGGGACAGCAGGTGCAAGGAAACACGCCCAATGTTTCCACCCTTGCCGGGGATCGAACCACTGGCACTGTGTGAGGCGAGTGTTGCCTACCAGGCCACCTTGGTGGTGTTCAGATGATCCATAAGCCTGTGAACACTGCCCAACAGACACCAGGGGCAGTGAACACAGACAGCAGCAGCAGTGAACACAGACACCAGGCAGGTCAGTGATCACTGCCATTCACCCTGGGCAACAAGTAAACTAAGAAACCAAGAGAAGAAACAACTAAAATTTCCCGGGTTCCTGAAGGTAAGAATTCTGGAATACAGGTGGCGCTGACATGCACTCACCCCGGGATTATTTCTCTTTGGGACCAATGTATTTTTTAGCAGTAATAAGATATCAACTATATATATATATATATATATATATATATATATATATATATATATATATATATATATATATATATATATATATATATATATATATATATATATATATATATATATATATATATATATATATATATATATGTCGTGCCGAATAGGCAGAACTTGCTATCTTGGCTTAAATAGCAATGCTCATCTTGCCATATAGGACAAGCGAAAATTTGTGTATGCAATAATTTCGCCAAAATCATTCTGAACTTAACGAAAAAAATATATATCACTGTGTTTGTTTAGTACTAAATTACTGTAAACAAATCTAAAATATATTTAGTTGGGTTAGGCTAAAATAAATTGTTCTTCTTATAATAAGGTTAGGTACGTTTTCTAAGTTTCTTTTGGATCAAAATTAAGAGTGTACACAAACATTACTGCTCACAGAGTGTACACAAACATTACTGCTCACAGAGTGTACACAAACATTACTGCTCACAGAGTGTACACAAACATTACTGCTCACAGAGTGTACACAAACATTACTGCTCACAGAGTGTACACAAACATTACTGCTCACAGAGTGTACACAAACATTACTGCTCACAAAGATGATCTCTGCCTCACAGTCCACCGAGCCATGACTGGATGTGAACCACACACCTGTAAGCCACAGTTTAAGTTTTATTAGGATGTTTTACTGTATTTAACAAATCTGTAGGATCTCCAGTAAGAACCGGAAGTTTATCAGGATATTTAAGAGTTAACTTCGTCGACTGATAAGGGATATAACCTGCTTTTATCCAGGTGAGTGTTGCCCAAGCGCAGGCCAGAAAAAAACTCACAGAAGTTTGAACTTGTATCAGTCTGTGTATGATATATCGAGGATGTTTATTGAAAATTAGTTTGGAAGGTAATTTCTACAAGAATTTTTTTGTTTATGCCTCTCTTGTTTGGTGTGTTAAGTGATGGGTGTGTCGTGTACGATACTCTGTTGCAGGATGGGGGTGCCGACGGCACTGCTGGCACTAGTGGTGGTGGCAGTGGTGGTCATACAAGTGCCACCCACACAGGCACAACTCGCATTCGGACCTGGTGGATTTTCTGCGCCCACAATTAACATCGCCTCAGTTTTCAGGTGAGTTGTCAACCGAAGTTGAGCTTTTATCAGGAAGTCCAGGTTAAACTTTCTTTCATATACTGAACTAAGATAAGATAAGATAAGATTTCGTTCGGATTTTTAACCCCGGAGGGTTAGCCACCCAGGATAACCCAAGAAAGTCAGTGCGTCATCGAGGACTGTCTAACTTATTTCCATTGGGGTCCTTAATCTTGTCCCCCAGGATGCGACCCACACCAGTCGACTAACACCCAGGTACCTATTTGCTGCTAGGTGAACAGGACAATAGGTGTAAGGAAACGTGTCGGAATTTCCACCCGCCGGGAATCGAACCCGGGCCCTCCGTGTGTGAAGCGGGAGTTTTAGCCACCAGGCCACCGGGCCTCTTCATGATTAACCCAGGTATTACAAGTGCAGCTTTCCCAATATGTTTCGGTCTATCTTGAGTATTGAGTTCCCTGTTGCTTGATAATGGTCCAGGATCTACCCAAATATTGTTTAATGGTTTATTTCAAATTTGTAACACCGTAACACACCGAGTAACACACCTAGTAACACACCCACTAATACTCCCAGTAACACACCCAGTAACACCTATCAACACACCCAGTAACACATCCAGTAACACCCAGTAACACACCCAGTAAAATACCCAGTAATACCCCCAGTAACACCTAGTCACACACCCAGTAACACCCAGTAACACACCCAGTAACACACCCAGTAACATCCATCAACACACCCAGTAACACACCCAGTAACACCCAGTAACACACCCAGTAAAACACCCAGTAATACTCCCAGTAACACCCAGTCACACACCCAGTAACACCCAGTATCACACCCAGTAACACACCCAGTAACACACCTAGTAACACCCAGTAACACACCCAGTAACATCCAGTAACACACCTAGTAAAATACCCAGTAACACACCTAGTAACTCTCCCAGTAACACACCCAGTAATACCTAGTAAAACACCCTGTAACACCCAGTAACACACCCAGTAACGCACCCAGTAACACACCCAGTAACACACCCAGTAACACACCCAGTAACACCCAGTAACACACCCAGCAACACCCAGTAACACACCCAGTAGCACTCAGTAACACACCCAGTAACACACCCAGTAACACAGACCAGTAACACAGACCAGTAACACTCCCAGTAACACAGACAAGTAACACACCCAGTAGCACTCAGTAACACACCCAGTAACACCCAGTAACACACCCAGTACACCCAGTAACACACCCAGCAACACCCAGTAACACACCCAGTAGCACTCAGTAACACACCCAGTAGCACTCAGTAACACACCCAGTAGCACTCAGTAACACACCCAGTAGCACTCAGTAACACACCCAGTAACACAGCCAGTAGCACTCAGTAACACACTCAGTAACACACCCAGTAACACACCCAGTAACAGACCAGTAACACAGACCAGTAACACTCCCAGTAACACAGACCAGTAACACACCCAGTAGCACTCAGTAACACACCCAGTAACACACCCAGTAACACAGACCAGTAACACTCCCAGTAACACAGACCAGTAACACAGACCAGTAACACCCAGTAATACACCCAGTAATACAAACCAGCAACACTCCCAGTAACACTCCCAGTAACACAGACCAGTAACACCCAGTAATACACCCAGTAATACAAACCAGCAACACTCCCAGTAACACTCCCAGTAACACAGACCAGTAACACCCAGTAATACACCCAGTAATACAAACCAGCAACACTCCCAGTAACACAGACCAGTAACACCCAGTAATACACCCACTAATACAAACCAGCAACACTCCCAGTAACACTCCCAGTAACACAGACCAGTAACACCCAGTAATACACCCAGTAATACAAACCAGCAACACTCCCAGTAACACAGACCAGTAACACTCCCAGTAACACAGACCAGTAACACACCCAGTAGCACTCAGTAACACACCCAGTAACACACCCAGTAACACAGACCAGTAACACTCCCAGTAACACAGACCAGTAACACTCCCAGTAACACAGACCAGTAACACACCCAGTAACACAGACCAGTAACACTCCCAGTAACACAGACCAGTAACACCCAGTAATACACCCAGTAACACAAACCAGCAACACTAACATCTTGTCTATACAGGTTCTTGAGGAACGTCTTCATGTCTTGGTGGTCTCCTAACACCACCAACACTGCCAACATCAGCCAACCAGCCACAAAAGTCAGCCAACCAGCCACAAAAGTCAGCCAACCAGCCACAAAAGTCAGCCAACCAGCCACAAAAGTCAGCCAACCAGCCACAAAAGTCAGCCAACCAGCCACAAAAGTCAGCCAACCAGCCACAAAAGTCAGCCAAACAACTACCCAGGTCCGTATTATTATTATTATTATTATTATTATTATTATTATTATTATTATTACTAAAGACAATCGCTAAACTCGTAAGGGTCATGCAGTGTATATTCATTATAATTAATATATTCACGGGGGAACACTTATGTTATGAACATTATACATGACCTGAGGAATGGAAGACAATCAGGTTTGATTCAGTGAAGAAGAAGGTGGCTCTAATTCTGTGGATCAAGAGCCCTTCACCGGTGCCACACACATCTACCCTGGTGTCCTAACCACTAACTGTCATCATGGTACATTTGTATGACTGGCGAGAGAGTTTTAATATATAATTGTTAACTGATCGACATCTGGTGTACAATACGAGAAGACTTATAACGGAGTATTGTATGACCCTTTGGATTTAGAGTAACAATAATAATAATAATAATAATAAGAGTAACAATAATAATAATAACAATTGTAGTAACAATAATAATAATAATTTATAAGATTATTAATAATCTCATTTTTCAAGTAGTGGACAGGTAAGCCAGCTGAAGGCCTCGGTCAGATGACCAAAAGCTGCAGTAGCGGATCATTATATGACCTGCTACTGGTCAACTATGTGACTAAGACCCGCCTCAGGACACACCTGTTTCGTAACCAGTCTTACCTAACATTATTAGTATGACCAAAGTCGTTATGTACATAAATAATCTTTAGAAACAAGTTTTATGTAATATATTCTGACGTTGTTTTTGACATTGTTGACACTTATAAGATGAACGAAAATAACAGAAGCATCATTATTATAGATACAGGTTACTCTGAACCTACACAGTAGAGGTTCCACTGCTATCTGAAGGTTCAGTTTCCTTGCTAACTGTTACTATAGTGTTAACGTGTTAATAAACCTGTGCGCTGACAGCATGACGAGGAGGAGGTGCTGGTGACGACGACGGTGCCACGGCAGGAGATGAACCAGCTGAGTGCCACCACCACCATCAGCACCACCAACACCACCAGCACCACACACCACAACAACCACCACCAGCCCAGGATTGTTGAGAAGGTGAGCAGGCAGGAAGTGAAGATGAAGTTACCACCAGGAGAAAGTGAGGCTACGAGTGAACCTATACATTATTATTATTATTATTATTATTATTATTATTATTATTATTATTATTATTATTATTATTATTATTATTATTATATGGAAGTAGTAAACCCGAATAAGTTTACTGCCTTGGCAACAGGAGACAATCTTGATTCAAAGAATTAGACAATTATATATATATATATATATATATATATATATATATATATATATATATATATATATATATATATATATATATATATATATATATATATATATATATATATACATGTTATATATATATATTACCTGGAGTTTACCTGGAGAGAGTTCCGGGGGTCAACGCCCCCGCGGCCCGGTCTGTGACCAGGCCTCCTGGTGGATCAGAGCCTCATCAACCAGGCTGTTACTGCTGGCTGCAAGCAAACCTACGTATGAGCCACAGCCCGGCTGGTCAGGAACCGACTTTTTTATATATATATATATATATATATATATATATATATATATATATATATATATATATATATATATATATATATATATATATATATATATATATATATGTTTCTGATTGCACTAGTTCGACGCTGGGTGCGTGGAGGACGCTGAGGGCAACTGTGTGGATGGTTCTCAAGAAGCAGCACCAGTCGTAGAGGACAAACAAGGAGCCTCCAAGTCATTCTTGAACAACTGGAAGACAGGTTATATCATCTTCATCATAATCTCCTTCTGGCTGACCATCATCATCGGTACACCTTACATCATCACCGGGGAGACCATCGCTAGGAGAGACGAGGAGGCCACCATCCTTGGTCTCATAGACCAGCAGGTACAGTGGAGACAATGGTACACAGTGGCACTCAGTAATGGAAGTGGTTCGGTTGAGCATACATGATACTATGATAGTCTTCTTGTCATCTCAGTGAGGTCAGGGGTTCATACTACTGATATATGCAACATTGTTCAACTTTTGCAAATATTGACGCAACTGCTGAAAAAAAAATTGGGTAACAGTGATTGTGTACGAAGACGTGCGGGACCCGGTTGCATCCTGGGTTCTAACATCTAACATTCTAACATCCTGGGTTGTATACTGCCTGGAAAATGGAAGGCAGTCAGGCTTTATCCGAGGGAGGCTAGGGTAGCTTCAGTTTTTGACTAGCCATTCTTCAGCACCAGGGAACACTTCCTGAAGGATACAACCCTGTTTATCCCACACCCATCCTTCGAGAGGTAGCCGCCCCATACCCAACCTTCGAGAGGTAACCGCCCCATACCCATCCTTCGGTAGATGGTCACCCCATACCCATCCTTCGAGAGGTAGTCGCCCCACACCCATCCTTCGGTTGATGGTCACCCCATACCCATCCTTCGAGAGGTAGTCGCCCCATACCCATCCTTCGGTAGATGGTCACCCCATACCCATCCTTCGAGAGGTAGTCGCCCCATACCCATCCTTCGGTAGATGGTCACCCCATACCCATCCTTCGAGAGGTAGTCGCCCCACACCCATCCTTCGGTTGATGGTCACCCCATACCCATCCTTCGAGAGGTAGTCGCCCCATACCCATCCTTCGGTAGATGGTCACCCCATACCCATCCTTCGAGAGGTAGTCGCCCCATACCCATCCTTCGGTTGATGGTCACCCCATACCCATCCTTCGAGAGGTAGTCGCCCCACACCCATCCTTCGGTAGATAGTCACCCCATACCCATCCTTCGAGAGGTAGTCGCCCCATACCCATCCTTCGGTTGATGGTCACCCCATACCCATCCTTCGAGAGGTAGTCGCCCCACACCCATCCTTCGGTAGTCACCCCATACCCATCCTTCGAGAGGTAGTCGCCCCATACCCATCCTTCGGTTGATGGTCACCCCATACCCATCCTTCGAGAGGTAGTCGCCCCACACCCATCCTTCGGTAGATAGTCACCCCATACCCATCCTTCGAGAGGTAGTCGCCCCACACCCATCCTTCGGTAGATAGTCACCCCATACCTATCCTTCGAGAGGTAGTCGCCCCACACCCATCCTTCGGTAGATAGTCACCCCATACCCATCCTTCGAGAGGTAGTCGCCCCACACCCATCCTTCGGTAGATAGTCACCCCATACCTATCCTTCGAGAGGTAGTCGCCCCACACCCATCCTTCGGTAGATAGTCACCCCATACCCATCCTTCGAGAGGTAGTCGCCCCACACCCATCCTTCGGTAGATAGTCACCCCATACCCATCCTTCGAGAGGTAGTCGCCCCATACCCATCCTTCGGTAGATGGTCACCCCATACCCATCCTTCGAGAGGTAGTCACCCCAAACCCATTCTTCGGGAGGCAGTCACTCCCAAACCCATCTTTTGGGCGGTAGTTCAAGGATTGCAGAGGTACATAATGAGGTCCAAGAGCTGGTCTCTACCGTTGTGCTAGCCAAGTAATTATATAAGTTTGGCGCTCTGTGTGAATGTAAAAATAATTTTTCTCCTGCGTGTGTTTTTGACATATGCTGTCGTACCGCAGGACGTGCTGCTGCTATTGTCGTGGCTGCTGGGGGAGGTGAGCAACGACAACTCCTGCCTGGAGAGGATAGTGTGCCTCACGCCTGAAAAATCCTCCAGATACATCACCGTCTCATCTATGATCTTCAACATTGCCAGTTTTCTGCGCAGGTCAGGCTGCTAGCGGCTCACAGGCCTACGTAGCTTTCACAACATAGGTGCCAGGGCACTACGAAGTAGTGATTCAGTTCGTCTTGAAAAATCTAACCCCCCTTCCTTGTTCTTGCTGTTCTGTACAATTAATGACTTTGAGCAAAAAGGAGACTAATAAAAGCTTAATATATACATGTATATATATATATATATATATATATATATATATATATATATATATATATATATATATATATATATATATATATATATATATATATATATATAATAACATCACATCAAGTAAGGTTGGTCAACGTATATCGGATTAGGCTACTTCATGAGAGACCACTAAAATTCTAGGCGCCATATATCTGGGGAATAGGAAGTAATCAGGGTTGATCTAAGAAATGTTAAAGTAGCTTCGTCCCCTTGGATCACGTGCCTTTCACCAGCACCTAGGCACGTCCCCTGAATGGTAATAAAACTACATTATGAAAAGAGATCAGTTACAATCGCTCACACATTACCACAGACATAAATACACACGTTAATGTATATTTAAGTATTTATATCCTCGTTTAGAAAATCCTCATCCATTTAAAATTTGCATAAATGCAAGTTGTTGAACAAACTTTTATCAACATAACATTTTATTCTGTGTAAAGATTGATGAGACTGAAATATTGTCCCAACAAAAGCCTACTCTTTAAACTGTGTCTTTGTCTCAGGTTGGTCATTATTTCATCCCAAATTTTCACACTGTTAACTATGCTTACAGGTGGGTGCCATACAGTCCTCACTACGTGGAGCGGCTACAACGTCTCAACGAGGTGACGGAGGACGGCTTCTTACAATCCTGCCAAAATTACTCCTGTCCTACAGTGCCTGAAATCTAGACAACTACGACTTATCGCTACACTACGGAAAAACTCTCCTCAACGCTCCGGAAGGTTGTTCGTTCTCCAAACGCCTTAGAAAAGGCTCAAGAATCTGCAAGATACCCACAATGTATAAATGCTCATAATCCTGTCATTTCGTTTGTACATAAACCCTGTTGAATTCCATACCATCATATCACTTCCCTGTAAAGGTACTTTAGTCATCCAGATTTAGCGTCGTTTACTTTAATAATATCTTTGTTTTTGTAAGTACATGTGCAAGGTGTACAGATCATAGCTGATATCAGGGACATAATACTATATAGAAAGCAGTTTGTTATGCAGAGCATTTCCCGCAAATTAGGTCAGTTTTGTCCCAGGATGCGACCCTCACCAATCGGCTAAAGACCCAGGTACCCAATTTTACTGATGGGTGAACATAGTCTGTGTAACGAAACACGCCCAATTTTTCTACCCTCACCGGGAATCGAACCCGGACCCTTGCTGTGTGAAGCGAGAGCTTTAGCCGCCAGGCCACGGGGCAGTACTCTTTCTTCCCAAGACGATTAGCCAAGACAAATATTGACGTCCAATTCAAAGTTTAATTTATGTACTGCTATTATTAGTAATATAATCATGTGGAAACACTAAACCTACAAGGGTCATAGAGCGCTTGTGGAATGGAGGGTAATCAGGGTTGATCCAAAAAGGGAATAGTTGCTTAAATTCCTTGATCAAGAGCCTTTCAGGAACATCAAGGCAGCTTCTCGTTCCAGCTTGAAGGGACTCTTGATGGTACGGAGGTGAGCGTCTCTGATCCTGAAGTAGTCTGGAAATACTGATGTCAAAATACGTAGGTAAAAACCGTCCAGAAGGTGGTAGTGATGGCCATGATAATCAGACATTACAGTACCGTCCAGAAGGTGGTAGTGATGGCCATGATAATCAGACATTACAGCACCGTCCAGAAGGTGGTAGTGATGGCCATGATAATCAGACATTACAGCACCGTCCAGAAGGTGGTAGTGATGGCCATGATAATCAGACATTACAGCACCGTCCAGAAGGTGGTAGTGATGGCCATGATAATCAGACATTATAGCACCGTCCAGAAGGTGGTAGTGATGGCCATGATAATCAGACATTACAGCACCGTCCAGAAGGTGGTAGTGATGGCCATGATAATCAGACATTATAGCACCGTCCAGAAGGTGGTAGTGATGGCCATGATAATCAGACATTATAGCACCGTCCAGAAGGTGGTAGTGATGGCCATGATAATCAGACATTATAGCACCGTCCAGAAGGTGGTAGTGATGGCCATGATAATCAGACATTATAGCACCGTCCAGAAGGTGGTAGTGATGGCCATGATAATCAGACATTACAGCACCGTCCAGAAGGTGGTAGTGATGGCCATGATAATCAGACATTACAGCACCGTCCAGAAGGTGGTAGTGATGGCCATGATAATCAGACATTACAGCACCATCCAGAAGGTGGTAGTGATGGCCATGATAATCAGACATTACAGCACCGTCCAGAAGGTGGTAGTGATGGCCATGATAATCAGACATTATACCATAATCAAAACTTTATTTTATTTCCTAAATTATATAGGTTTATGTAGCAGATACTTCTGAAACTACTCGATGATGCTCTCGTTTATATTCACTGATGATTAAGACACATGTGCAACAGCTGAGTATATTTACTGTTCAAACGTTTCGCTTATACAGTAGACTTCTACAGTCAAATACAGAGGCAGCAGGTGTAATAGTGAAATGTAGATGATGTAATCAGTCCATCAACCATGGAGAAATAATATTTGAGAGGGTCAGTCCCTCAGCCTGGAACGATATCGTTCCAGACCGTGGAGCTGAACTCTTCTCCAGGCTGAGGGACTGACCACCTCAAATACTATTTCTCCAAGGTTGGTGGACTAATTACATAATATTTCACTACTGCACCTGCTGCCTCAGTATCTGACTGAAGAAGCTTACTCTCGTTATTTTATATCACTTTCAACACATTTATGTTCACTGTCTTAAACTCTGATGTTGCCTCATGCTCTTGTGTTGCACACAACACTATCTTCAACTGATGTTGCCTCATGTTCTTGTGTTGCACACAACACTATCTTCAACTGATGATGCCTCATGTTCTTGTGTTGCACACAACACTATCTTCAACTGATGTTGCCTCATGTTCTTGTGTTGCACACAACACTGTCAGTTTTAGCGACGTGTTTCAGTGTTCTCGTCCTGGGTAATACCTTGGTAGTCTCCTGGAAACACTGACCACTACCTCTGTCATACCAAAACTTGTTTTAACGAAAATTAAAAAATAATAATGATATAAGATTTAACTTATCGATTTCGTCGTAGTTTGGTTAATACAATTTTTAATATATTTTTTTCAGTAGAGGAAGAAATTACAATAAAGAATTCAATACATGTACAATATCTGGGTATCTTTATTTGTAGACGTTTCGCCCTTTAGTGCCTTTATCAATATAATACAAGACCATAATGTGAAGACTGGAGAAATATATGTAGAAGACAGTGAAAGACAAGTGTTAACCTGATATTACACGGAGGGACTGATTACCTCGTCTTACACTGAGGGACTGATTACCTCGTCTTACACTGAGGGACTGATTACCTCGTCTTACACTGAGGGACTGATTACCTCGTCTTACACTGAGGGACTGATTACCTCGTCTTACACTGAGGGACTGATTACCTCGTCTTACACTGAGGGACTGATTACCTCGTCTTACACTGAGGGACTGATTACCTCGTCTTACACTGAGGGACTGATTACCTCGTCTTACACTGAGGGACTGATTACCTCGTCTTACACTGAGGGACTGATTACCTCGTCTTACACTGAGGGACTGATTACTTCATCTTACACTGAGGGACTGATTACTTCATCTTACACTGAGGGACTGATTACTTCATCTTACACTGAGGGACTGATTACCTCACCTTCCACAGTCTTCTGCATATATATCCCGTCTTCACATTAAGTCCTTGTACTGTATTGATGACGCCACTGGAGGGCGAAACATCAACAAGTGAAGACACCCAGATGTTGCACCTGTGTCTAAGTCTTCATCTTGTCGGTGCTGTATAAACTTAATATATACAAGAAATCACAATGAAAGGCTTTAAACTAAAGCAATTAAGGTTGTATAGCAGTTTGTATATATCCCGACGAGTATATTTGTTTAGACATGTGTGTACACAGAGAACAACAGTGCATGTACACGTGGAGGCATATATATGCCAGTATATGCGCACCTACACATTACCCTATTCCCTATTTGCCTATATCTGGGATTAAAATCATTTTATTAAGTGGTGAAGAGTTGTCATGCAGCGTTAATGAACCTCGTGTGTCGACAAGTTGTCATGCAGCGTTAATGAACCTCTGTGTCGACAAGTTGTCATGCAGCATTAATGAACCTCGTGTGTCGACAAGTTGTCATGCAGCGTTAATGAACCTCGTGTGTCGACAAGTTGTCATGCAGCGTTAATGAACCTCTGTGTCGACAAGTTGTCATGCAGCATTAATGAACCTCGTGTGTCGACAAGTTGTCATGCAGCGTTAATGAACCTCGTGTGTCGACAAGTTGTCATGCAGCGTTAATGAACCTCGTGTGTCGACAAGTTGTCATGCAGCGTTAATGAACCTCTGTGTCGACAAGTTGTCATGCAGCATTAATGAACCTCGTGTGTCGACAAGTTGTCATGCAGCGTTAATGAACCTCTGTGTCGACAAGTTGTCATGCAGCATTAATGAACCTCTGTGTCGACAAGTTGTCATGCAGCATTAATGAACCTCGTGTGTCGACAAGTTGTCATGCAGCGTTAATGAACCTCTGTGTCGACAAGTTGTCATGCAGCATTAATGAACCTCGTGTGTCGACAAGTTGTCATGCAGCGTTAATGAACCTCGTGTGTCGACAAGTTGTCATGCAGCGTTAATGAACCTCGTGTGTCGACAAGTTGTCATGCAGCGTTAATGAACCTCTGTGTCGACAAGTTGTCATGCAGCATTAATGAACCTCGTGTGTCGACAAGTTGTCATGCAGCGTTAATGAACCTCTGTGTCGACAAGTTGTCATGCAGCATTAATGAACCTCATGTGTCGACAAGTTGTCATGCAGCGTTACTGAACCTCGTGTGTCGACAAGTTGTCATGCAGCATTAATGAACCTGTGTCGACAAGTTGTCATGCAGCATTAATGAACCTCTGTGTCGACAAGTTTAAAGCCCAGTTAACTAACCATCTAACCAGAGCAGTTGTTAACGTTAGCTTGTGTTGTATCTGCAAGTATACCTCTGGATCATCATTATATTCACGAGGGCACTAAACAACTGCTGGGGAATAGGTAATCACGTTTGACCCGAGGAAGAGGAAGGTATCTCCAATTCCTTGAATTAAAAGCCCTTCATCAGCATCAAAGAAAGAGACGACTATTATCGACAGTTGTGGAACTCTGTTATTAATTTACATTTCACAATACATACAACAAGTGTAACCTTCAGAATAAGTATTGCTTGTACAAATTGCTATTTTGAGAAATATTTAGTAAAATTAATATATTTATTTTAGTCGACTAAAGTTGTTCAATTTAAATTATAATTAATGGTGGAAATCTACCGAGGATCAATTAACGGTAATTACCGTAAAGATTGTACGGTGCCACATTATTACTTTACGTACACTGTAGCCTGTGGTTAGTGCAGGACCAGTACTGTACATGACACAGTACAGGCACAGTACTGTATATGACACAGTACAGGCACAGTACTGTACATGACATAGTACAGGCACAGTACTGTACATGACATAGTACAGGCACAGTACTGTGACACAGTGCAGGCACAGTACTGTACATGACATAGTACAGGCACAGTACTGTGACACAGTGCAGGCACAGTACTGTACATGACACAGTACAGGCACAGTACTGTACATAACACAGTACAGGCACAGTACTGTGACACAGTACAGGCACAGTACTGTACATGACACAGTACAGGCACAGTACTGTACATGACACAGTACAGGCACAGTACTGTATATGACACAGTACAGGCACAGTACTGTACATGACATAGTACAGGCACAGTACTGTGACACAGTGCAGGCACAGTACTGTACATGACACAGTACAGGCACAGTACTGTACATGACATAGTACAGGCACAGTACTGTGACACAGTGCAGGCACAGTACTGTACATGACATAGTACAGGCACAGTACTGTGACACAGTGCAGGCACAGTACTGTACATGACACAGTACAGGCACAGTACTGTACATAACACAGTACAGGCACAGTACTGTTACACAGTACAGGCACAGTACTGTACATGACACAGTACAGGCACAGTACTGTACATAACACAGTACAGGCACAGTACTGTGACACAGTACAGGCACAGTACTGTACATGACACAGTACAGGCACAGTACTGTACATGACACAGTACAGGCACAGTACTGTACATAACACAGTACAGGCACAGTACTGTACATGACACAGTACAGGCACAGTACTGTACATAACACAGTACAGGCACAGTACTGTACATAACACAGTACAGGCACAGTACTGTGACACAGTACAGGCACAGTACTGTACATGACACAGTACAGGCACAGTACTGTACATGACACAGTACAGGCACAGTACTGTACATGACACAGTACAGGCACAGTACTGTACATAACACAGTACAGGCACAGTACTGTGACACAGTACAGGCACAGTACTGTACATGACACAGTACAGGCACAGTACTGTACATGACACAGTACAGGCACAGTACTGTACATGACACAGTACAGGCACAGTACTGTACATGACACAGTACAGGCACAGTACTGTACATGACACAGTACAGGCACAGTACTGTACATGACACAGTACAGGCACAGTACTGTGACACAGTACAGGCACAGTACTGTACATGACACAGTACAGGCACAGTACTGTGACACAGTACAGGCACAGTACTGTACATGACACAGTACAGACAGTACTGTACATGACACAGTACAGGCACAGTACTGTGACACAGTACAGGCACAGTACTGTACATGACACAGTACAGACAGTACTGTACATGACACAGTACGGACAGTACTGTACATGACACAGGCAGGTGACCAGTCACTCAGGCAGATGACCAGGCAGGTGACCAGGCAGGTGACCAGTCACTCAGGCAGATGACCAGGCAGGTGACCAGTCACTCAGGCAGGTGACCAGTCACTCAGGCAGATGACCAGGCAGGTGACCAGGCAGGTGATCAGGCAGGTGGCCAGGCAGGTGACCAGGCAGGTGACCAGTCACTCAGGCAGGTGACCAGTCACTCAGGCAGGTGACCAGTCACTCAGGCAGGTGACCAGTCACTCAGGCAGGTGACCAGTCACTCAGGCAGGTGACCAGTCACTTAGGTGACCAGTCACTCAGGTGACCAGTCACTTAGGTGACCAGTCACTCAGGTGACCAGTCACTCAGGTGACCAGTCACTCAGGCAGGTGACCAGTCACTCAGGTGACCAATCACTCAGGTGACCAGTCACTCAGGTGACCAGTCACTCAGGCAGGTGACCAGTCACTCAGGCAGGTGACCAGGCAGGTGACCAGGCAGGTGACCAGGCAGGTGACCAGTCACTCAGGCAGGTGACCAGGCAGGTGACCAGGCAGGTGACCAGTCACTCAGGCAGGTGACCAGGCAGGTGACCAGGCAAGTGACCAGTCACTCAGGCAGGTGACCAGGCAGGTGACCAGTCACTCAGGCAGGTGACCAGGCAGGTAACCAGTCACTCAGGCAGGTGACCAGGCAGGTAACCAGTCACTCAGGCAGGTGACCAGGCAGGTGACCAGGCAGGTGACTAGGCAGGTGACCAGGCAGGTGACCAGTCACTCAGGCAGGTGACCAGGCAGGTGACCAGTCACTCAGGTGACCAGTCAATCAGGTGACCAGTCACTCAGGTGACCAGTCACTCAGGTGACCAGTCACTCAGGTGACCAGTCACTCAGGCGACCAGTCACTCAGGTGACCAGTCACTCAGGCAGGTGACCAGGCAGGTGACCAGTCACTCAGGTGACCAGTCAATCAGGTGACCAGTCACTCAGGTGACCAGTCACTCAGGTGACCAGTCACTCAGGCGACCAGTCACTCAGGTGACCAGTCACTCAGGTCAATTGTTTTTATAAATTTCACCCATATTTCAATATTCACTTGTTTTATTTTGTTGAATAATATTTATTATATTTATGTAATTCCTAAATATATATATATATTGATAACCAAGAATAGTTTTCTTATAATCTCCTGAATAATACGATATTCTTACTTCATGTTTGTGTCGCAGATATTATAACTGATAATAGTTCTGTAGATATTATCACTGATAATAGTTCTGTAGATATTATAACTGATAATAGTTCTGTAGATATTATCACTGATAATAGTTCTGTAGATATTATAACTGATAATAGTTCTGTAGATATTATCACTGATAATAGTTCTGTAGATATTATCACTGATAATAGTTCTGCAGATCATAACACAAGGCAGCGACCTACTCTGTTATATGCTACAACAGTTTCAAAATAGAATGACGTGAACCAGGACACATACACGAACAAGCTGATAAGTCAGAAGAACAGATAATAACCTTGTAAGAAGGAACCACCACAGTGAACGTGTGAGCTTCGCCTCTGCCTTTGGTTAGGGAAAATTTGCCAGGAAACAGAACAAGTGTTTCCTGACGCAGGTCTTAGTCATATGATGACCCACAGCTGGTGCGTTTGGTCTTCTGACCGGGACCTTCCACTGGCTTACCCGTCCACCCCCTTTAAAATTATAGTTATGATTATAACCATTCGAAATTATATACATATTCACCTGCTTAACAATTCGCAAACAGGCGAAATTATTTACAAACATTGTCTCTACGTCCACAGCAGGACTCGAACCTGCAAACTCTGTATCAGAGCTACTCTGATACAGAGTAACTCAGTATCAGAGTATGTGGGAGGCAACACTAAGGACAACGTAGAAGAGATTATCGAGGTTATTTACTGGGAGAGTTAGTATGCCAGGATGACCCAAGCTGACCAGGTGTGACTTATCTTCATTATACACTTGAAGGTGGGGTATTATGGGGTCTTGTTGTGGTGTGTGACAACAGCGAAGGGAGACAACAGAGACAAAAACTCACTCGTCCTCAGCTCTTTCCTGGTGACGATACTGACGTTACTCACCCGTCATTAGCCCTTTCCTAGTGACGTATTGACGTTACTTACTCGTCCTCATCATGCTTGTATCGTCATATCTCGTATTCGCCACATATCTTATCTTCCATGTTCCACATGTCTATCATGTCCCTCATACTCGCATACCCAACCATGAATCTGATTACAGAACAAACAGGCACAATACTACGACTAATTAATGTTCCAGGTCGGACCGAAACATCGTCATACGTTTCAGTCTCATATGTGATGGTTATTTGTATAATGAATTTGTGTATTATATCTTAAAACCGCTATGTACTACGCTATATGTCTCTATATGACGTCAGATGCTTCAGTGACTCCCAGTTTTTTATAGAAGAGGAAATACTATAAATAATTATATTAATGTTGGTAGAATTATCGATAATATGTTAGGTAAAAGAACACAAGTGCAACTATGTGCCCCGTGGCCTGGTGGCAAAAGCTCTCGCTTCACACGGTAATCGTCCAGATTCGATACCCAGCGAGGGTAGAAACATTGGGCGTGTTTCCTTATATCGGTTGCCTATGTTCACCCATCCATATAAAATGTGTACTCGGGTGTTAATTGACTGGTGTGGGTCGCATCCTGGGACAAAATTGACCTAATTTGCCCGAGATGCTCAGCATAACAAGCGGCTTTCTATATAGTAGTATGTCACTGATGTCAGCTATAACCTGTATACCTTGTAGCAATAAAGGTATTATAAGCCGACACAATAACTCAGGGAGTCTGCATCACAATAAGAGGTAATGTGTGGACCAGGTTCTTCCTGGTACACACATCGCTAACTTCACGTAAGACGGTACTTGTGTTCCAGGAACATGTGAACAAGGAGCGGACGGTGGTCATGAAACAGATGGTGACTTCATGACATGCTCAGCCTGGAAAATTATAATGCTTCAGGAGCAGATGACATCCTAGGATGTGAATGTGATTTGCATCCTATGAGGATACCGGTTAATTATGGCAGGTGTCGCAGAGAGAAGGCATCCAAAGCGATAAATATGTGAGCTCTATCCTAAGAGGATACAAGGTTAATAATGTTAAAGTGGGTGACATCCTAGCACTTGGGAGCAGGTGACGTCGTCGAAGCAGCATGTAGTCCTCTAGGAGTAGCTAGCCCGGCAGTTAGAGCAGCGGGTTTCCCTCATAAGGAAGCAACATATGAGGCCCAGAGGGAAGAACCAAATACCCAGGCAGATACCACACAAGGTAAACTCACTCTGCAACACTCCCGCCTGCCAGGGAAACAAACACTAGCATCAACTGGAGTACTGGACACAAGTTATTCACACTGAAACACAACAGAGGGACAAAACGCGTGTAGATGGAAACACAGAGATGAAGAATGATCTGTATATTTCGACCTCCAGCTTCACCTGCTGATGAGGGTCTCAGATAAAGGTGGAAACATACAGATGTCTCATCTTTAACTGTTATTTTGTTGTCTGTGTGGTAGGCTAGAATGTGCCACACTTATTCTAGATAAAATCCTGATGAGTGCCTGTGGGCTATTAAGGCTAAAACTACATTGACACTAACATTAAAAGCATAATATTCTCTTAAATTGGAATTAGACTAAACTATCAGTGAATTACACTGAAATACAAATGTTAATTTCTCACATCTAGTTAGTTTGTCATATGCAGGAACGAATATTAACCTGAGTTATTAACAATAACAAAATGCGTGTTGTATGAATATATCTGTGATTAATAAGGGTTATCAAATTTGATTTATTGATGCTCAAAATGTTTAGGTACTGATTATTAACAAAAGTTATGGTAAACGAGGCAGTTGCTAGCCAAGTTTATATATACTACACGTACACCAACACTAACAACACGTACACCAACACTAACAACACGTACACCAACACTAACAACACGGACACCAACACTAACAACACGTACACCAACACTAGCAACACGTACACCAACACTAACAACACGTACAGCAACACTTACAACACGTACACCAACACTAACAACACGTACACCAACACTAACAACACGTACACCAACACTAACAACACGTACATCAACACTAACAACACGTACACCAACACTAACAACACGTACATCAACACTAACAACACGTACACTAACAACACGTACACCAACACCAACAACACGTACACCAACACTAACAACACGTACACCAACACTAACAACACGTACACCAACACTAACAACACGTACACCAACACTAACAACACGTACACCAACACTAACAACACGGACACCAACACTAACAACACGGACACCAACACTAACAACACGTACACCAACACTAGCAACACGTACACCAACACTAACAACACGTACAGCAACACTTACAACACGTACACCAACACTTACAACACGTACACCAACACTAACAACACGTACAGCAACACTAACAACACGTACAGCAACACTAACAACACGTACACCAACACTTACAACACGTACAGCAACACTAACAACAACTACAGTATTTTGCGTCTATATCAATTCAGTTGTACTTGCTAATGCACCGGTGAACCTGTTTTCTGAGTTATGAAATCATAATAACACGACTGTAAACAAACCAGGCCAGTGTGGCCGTGACGAACTCTAGCTCAAGTCCCATCAAAGGTGTCATCATGAGTCATGACAGGTTTGAGGGGACTTGAGCTAGGGTTCGTCACGGCCACACTGGTAGGAGATTCATTTATAAAAACTTGCATTTGTGGTTACAGTGGTGGCCCATGCTAACCTCCCTATGGTGCATAAATATACCTAGTTGGATGTATCTTATTGCAGCCAGCTGGCCCAGTGGTTTACACACTGGCCTGGAGTTTTACACCTTGTGTTCTAACCCCAACTGTACCGTGGTCTCTTTCTGAGTTTAGTATATTGTACAGAGTTTGTGTATTATGTTTACACTGTGTCCTTTGTAGTAGAACTCTTAGTATGAGCTTACCCGGCAGGCAGGGCAGGCTGTAGCAGCCACCACCACAACATTGCTGGTGTTGGCCGGCTGCACGAAGATCGGGGCCGGCTGGATCGTCACAGTGGCCGACTGGCCTGTCATCGGAGCCGGCTGGCCTGTTATCGGGGCCGACTGGTACACTGTGGTTTGCGGACCAGCTGGAGCCTCCGCGCTGTACGGCGGAGGTTGGTCCACTGTTTGAAGGAAAGCAGTTGTGAATGACCTAAATTGGAGCTCATTGACGGGTGGTCCAGTTTATGAGTTAGAGATGGTCCAGTGTATGAGTTAGGGATGGTCCAGTGTATGAGTTAGGGATGGCTGAATTTATAGATTAAGCATGTCTGAATGTATGAATGAGGTATGGTCCACTAGGGAGTGTGAGAGCTGGTCTGACAATACTTTCACTATTCATTGACATCAACATAGAAGGTGTTAGCAGAAAAGCGTGACCAGGACGTTATACTCCCTACTTTAAGTAGCTCAGCAAGTTAGTAACTCTGTTCTTACCTAGAGGCGAGGCGGCGTTGGGTTCGTCCAAGGAAGACTTTTCCATACTGGGCCGCCGGAGACCAGGTGACTGAAACTATGGGAGTAGGCTGGCAGGTGCTGTAAGGACAGGTGTTGTAGGGGCAGGTACTGTAAGGACAGGTGTTGTAGGGGCAGGTACTATGGATGTTGGTAGATTCACACACCAGAGTTTGTAATCGAAGCCTCTGTATCTACAGTACCTGTAGGTGGAACACCGCTGGGGTTACTGTGTGCTCCAGAAGCACAGTGTAATAACTCCTAAACATACCCGGGATTCAAATCACCACATTTTTTTTCTATTAATAAAATTAATATCTAGCAATGGTGCACCCGCGGGTGTTTAGCACCTTAGAGGCCCATCGTATTACTAAGTTCAACACCTCCAAGCATTTCTCCTGACGAAAAATAACATGCCCCTCCATAACCTTGCTGGTGAACCACCATAAACTGTGATCCCTCAGATCTTTATGCACCTCATAGGCATCCTGTGAGCGGTAGTCAAAAGATTACAGAGGTACATAATGGGTCCAGAGACTGGACTCCAAAGTTGTGATAGCTGAACAAGGTACAAAGGTAATGAACTCCAGGTAGATCTGGTCACAATCATGACCAAGTTACAAAGATAATGAATCATTCACACGTCTATACATGGTTACAATCATGGACAAATTACAAAGTAATGAGCAATTCATAAGTCCACACCCGGACACAACTATAATGAGTTATTAGTGCAAGTATTAACTGGGTCACAGACACACACACACACACACACACA
>NC_091296.1:56923636-56998636 GCF_038502225.1 Cherax quadricarinatus
CTACCACAGCAGCAGCAGGCAGGCACTACCACAGCAGCAGCAGGCAGGCACTAACACAGCAACAGCAGGCAGGCACTACCACAGCAGCAGCAGTCAGGCACTACCACAGCAGCAGCAGTGAGGCACCACCACAGCAGCAGCAGTCAGGCACTACCACAGCAGCAGCAGGCAGGCACTACCACAGCAGCAGCAGTCAGGCACTACCACAGCAGCAGCAGTGAGGCACTACCACAGCAGCAGCAGGCAGGCACTACCACAGCAGCAGCAGGCAGGCACTACCACAGTAACAGCAAGCAGGCACTACCACAGCATCAGCAGGCAGGCACTACCACAGCAGCAGCAGGCAGGCACTACCACAGCAGCAGCAGTTAGGCACTACCACAGCAGCAGCAGGCAGGCACTACCACAGCAGCAGCAGTCAGGCACTACCACAGCAACAGCAGTGAGGCACTACCACAGCAGCAGCAGGCAGGCACTACCACAGCAGCAGCAGGCAGGCACTACCACAGTAACAGCAAGCAGGCACTACCACAGCAGCAGCAGGCAGGTACTACCACAGCAGCAGCAGGCAGGCACTACCACAGCAGCAGCAGGCAGGCACTCCCACAGCAACAGCAGGCAGGCACTACTACAGCAGCAGCAGGCAGGCACTACCACAGCAGCAGCAGGCAGGTACTACCACAGCAGCAGCAGGCAGGCACTACCACAGCAGCAGCAGGCAGGCACTACCACAGCAGCAGCAGGCAGGCACTACCACAGTAACAGCAGGCAGGCACTCCCACAGCAACAGCAGGCAGGCACTACTACAGCAGCAGCAGGCAGGCACTACCACAGCAGCAGCAGGCAGGCACTACCACAGTAACAGCAGGCAGGCACTACCACAGTAACAGCAGGCAAGCACTACCACAGCAGCAGCAAGCAGACACTACCACAGCAGCAGGCAGGCAGGCACTACCACAACAGTAGGGAGGCACTACCACAACAGTAGGGAGGCACTACCACAACAGTAGGAAGGCACTACCACAACAGTAGGGAGGCACTACCACAACAGTAGGAAGGCACTACCACAACAGTAGGGAGGCACTACCACAACAGTAGGAAGGCACTACCACAACAGTAGGAAGGCACTACCACAACAGTAGGAAGGCACTACCACAACAATAGGAAGGCACTACTACAACAGTAGGAAGGCACTACCACAACAGTAGGGAGGCACTACCACAACAGTAGGGAGGCACTACCACAACAGTAGGAAGGCACTACCACAACAGTAGGGAGGCACTACCACAACAGTAGGGAGGCACTACCACAACAGTAGGAAGGCACTACCACAACAGTAGGGAGGCACTACCACAGAGACAGTCACAGAGGCCGTCACACAAACACTGTAGAAGATGCCTGTCACTCGTTATGTCCGGTCATTATCAATTACCTTATCAATGATAAACTTTTTATTTGATGGTATATATGTGAGTCAACCTCCCTCAACCCCTCTCAACCCCCCTCCTCACGCACACAGTCAGAGATACACAATGAGTTTTGACTCATGAGGTGAAGATAAGATATACGTATCTACCTACTACTGTTCTGCTGTTACTGCTAACATTGTAACTACTTTTGTTGCTAAGACTACTACCTCTCCTGCAGCTACTTTCAATATTATGACTATTATTGCTACCATTATTACTACTCTCCTTAAAGGAGGTTCCTTGACGCTAGGGAGGGGCTGTGTTCCATAGCCTGTGTTCCATGCAGTGTTCCATAGCCTGTGTTCCATGCAGTGTTCCATAGCCTGTGTTCCATGCAGTGTTCCATAGCCTGTGTTCCTGGCAGTGTCCCATAGCCTGTGTTCCTGGCAGTGTCCCATAGCCTGTGTTCCTGGCAGTGTCCCATAGCCTGTGTTCCTGGCAGTGTCCCATAGCCTGTGTTCCTGGCAGTGTCCCATAGCCTGTGTTCCTGGCAGTGTCCCATAGCCTGTGTTCCTGGCAGTGTCCCATAGCCTGTGTTCCTGGCAGTGTCCCATAGCCTGTGTTCCTGGCAGTGTCCCATAGCCTGTGTTCCTGGCAGTGTCCCATAGCCTGTGTTCCTGGCAGTGTCCCATAGCCTGTGTTCCTGGCAGTGTCCCATAGGCTGTGTTCCTGGCAGTGTCCCCATAGGCTGTGTTCCTGGCAGTGTCCCATAGCCTGTGTTCCTGGCAGTGTCCCATAGGCTGTGTTCCATGGAGTGTTCCATAGCGTGTGTTCCTGGCAGTGTCCCATAGCCTGTGTTCCTGGCAGTGTCCCATAGCCTGTGTTCCTGGCAGTGTCCCATAGCCTGTGTTCCTGGCAGTGTCCCATAGCCTGTGTTCCTGGCAGTGTCCCATAGCCTGTGTTCCTGGCAGTGTCCCATAGGCTGTGTTCCTGGCAGTGTCCCCATAGGCTGTGTTCCTGGCAGTGTCCCATAGCCTGTGTTCCTGGCAGTGTCCCATAGGCTGTGTTCCATGCAGTGTTCCATAGCGTGTGTTCCTGGCAGTGTCCCATAGCCTGTGTTCCTGGCAGTGTCCCATAGCCTGTGTTCCTGGCAGTGTCCCATAGCCTGTGTTCCTGGCAGTGTCCCATAGCCTGTGTTCCTGGCAGTGTCCCATAGCCTGTGTTCCTGGCAGTGTCCCATAGGCTGTGTTCCTGGCAGTGTCCCATAGGCTGTGTTCCTGGCAGTGTCCCATAGGCTGTGTTCCATGCAGTGTTCCATAGCCTGTGTTCCTGGCAGTGTCCCATAGCCTGTGTTCCTGGCAGTGTCCCATAGACTGTGTTCCTGGCAGTGTTCCATAGGCTGTGTTCCTGGCAGTGTCCCATAGCCTGTGTCCTTGGCAGTGTCCCATAGCCTGTGTTCACAACAGCAGCTCAGGTACGATATATACACCGAGGGGTGTGCACGACCTCATTAGATAGTACACGACCTCTTTAGTTAATGGACGGCCTCAATAGATAGTGCACGGTCTCAATAGACAGTGCACGGCCTCAGAGTATATAGTGCACGGCGCTTGATTGGCTGTTGCACATGTGCTGCTGCGCACGGGAAATGCTACTCTCTTACACCCCTCATGAGGCTTTGTTTTTGCTACTGCCGCACTAAACTCGTGTTTGTATTTACAGGAGCAGAACCATTGTGGTGGTGCAGACGGAAGACTCGTCACTGTTCACTACAGTGATTAAGGAACATTACGTCACAAGTGTATCCTTCAGTTGTCAGATTCTTATGTTACTGTCCATGCTAGGCTTATTAACCTGCCAGACTTCCATCTTAATAATAATAATAATAATAATAATAATAATAATAATAATAATAATAATAATAAATCTTTATTTCTACCAGTACATGTACAAGGTATACAGACCATAGCTGACATCAATGACATACTACTATATAGAAAGCCGCTTATGCTGAGCATTTTCCCCAAATTAGGTCAATTTTGTCCCAGGATGCGACCCACACCAGTCCACTAACACCCGGGTATCTGTTTTACTGCTAGGTGAATTGGACAGCAGGTGTCTTAAGGAAACACGTCCTAATGTTTCCACTCGTACCGGGATCGACCCCCGGTATGTGTGTGTGTGTGAGAGAGAGAGAGAGAGAGAGAGAGAGAGGAGTGAATATCATCACCCCCCCCCCACCTTCCTCGGGGTGACTAACGTGGGGAGACAATGTTTGTTGTACAAGATCACTACCTACATTCTCGACAATTTGTGTGGTGGTGTATGTGGGTCGGGTCATGTGCTAGTGGTCAGAAACACGCGAGAGGAGTGAGGGGAGGGAGGGACGGAGGGAGGGAGGGAGGGAGGGAGGGAGAGAAAGGGAGAGGGGAACGGTAGTGAAAGAGGACTGCTAAGAAGTTAAATAATGGATGTATATAAGGAAGTATATGAATATTTGGGAAAGGCGGATAGAAGACCCGCTAAGATAAGAGGCTAACAACTTAGAACTAGCTACAATCCGTCTACCTCTATTTCTAGATAGTTGAGGCAAGAATAGTATAGCAGAAGGCTCTCTTCCAACTCCGCGGTATATATATATATATATATATATATATATATATATATATATATATATATATATATATATATATATATATATATATAGTTTGTTTTTAACTAAGGTGAGGCGTCACCAACAGCTTGAATGTTCAAAGACAAGGGCCACCATTAGGGGAGAGAAGATGGTACCTCAAGTACTTGCTGCACTGAATGACCCACACGGGTTTATTGCTTCATAAAATACATTACAGTGTCGTATAGATACAGCTTGTTACTCTTATCTACAGTCACTACAGTTTGTGTTCAAGTTAACTGTGACGAGAACTAGTGAGCATGTTGAAGGTGAGGTCAGAGCAGTTATTTATAAATTCTAAACTATAGCACAGTTTAGTTTAACATTTTTATTACGCAGCCCATACCCGTGGTGTGGGTGGTAGTCAAAAAGATTACAGAGGTACGTAATGGGTCCTGGGACTGGGCCCCAAAGTTTTGATAGCTGAACAAGTTACAAAGGTAATGAACTGTTCACACACCAGTCAGGGATTAAATAAACTTTCATCATGTATATACTGAAAGATATACATCTGTCGGTGTATATATCTTTTAGTTTTGGACATAATAATCTAGTGGGACGGAAGGAGGGAACTGAGGGAGGAAGGAATGTGAAGGAGGGGGAACTCGCCCTCATGGTGCATAACTAATGTTTATGGCAATATTATAGAAGATAAAAGCAGAACTAAGTACTGATAATCACCGGAACACATCACGACGAAGATTTCTGGGCCCGGTGACGTCGAAGCTATAAATGAGGAAGTCTAGGAGTCAAGATGTTCACTGCCGCGCTGACACCCACTGGGTGATATTGTCTCTACACTGCTCCTCCTTGTAACGCTGACGGATACTGTCATTACCATCTCTGTCTACTGCAGCACTGAAGGATATTGGTCGCTACACTGCTGCCTCCTGCAATACTGAAGTATACTGGTCGCTATACTGCTGCCTCCTGCAACACTGAAGTATACTGGTCGCTACACTGCTGCCTCCTGCAATACTGAAGTATACTGGTCGCTACACTGCTGCCTCCTGCAATACTGAAGTATACTGGTCGCTATACTGCTGCCTCCTGCAACACTGAAGTATACTGGTCGCTATACTGCTGCCTCCTGCAACACTGAAGTATACTGGTCGCTACACTGCTGCCTCCTGCAATACTGAAGTATACTGGTCGCTATACTGCTGCCTCCTGCAACACTGAAGTATACTGGTCGCTATACTGCTGCCTCCTGCAACACTGAAGTATACTGGTCGCTATACTGCTGCCTCCTGCAACACTGAAGTATACTGGTCGCTATACTGCTGCCTCCTGCAACACTGAAGTATACTGGTCGCTACACTGCTGCCTCCTGCAACACTGAAGTATACTGGTCGCTATACTGCTGCCTCCTGCAACACTGAAGTATACTGGTCGCTACACTGCTGCCTCCTGCAACACTGAAGTATACTGGTCGCTATACTGCTGCCTCCTGCAACACTGAAGTATACTGGTCGCTACACTGCTGCCTCCTGCAACACTGAAGTATACTGGTCGCTACACTGCTGCCTCTTTCACCGCTCCAAGTAAGTAGTTTATCTAGAGTTTACCTGGAGAGAGTTCCGGGGGTCAACGCCTCCGCGGCCCGGTCTGTGACCAGGCCTCCTGGTGGATCAGAGCCTGATCAACCAGGCTGTTACTGCTGGCAGTCAAGCCAATTCTATTCTCCTTCACTTTACAGAATATTATTCAGCTTTAGACTTGTTCGTCGGAAACCATGTTATAAGTGTTATTAACATCACAGACATATTCACTTTTGTTTATCTGTGTTTTGCACCGCAGTGTGTCTACCCAGACACCGAGACTTCAACGCTCGTGTACATAGTAATCTATCGCAACGTTTTCAATTACACACACACACACACACACACACACACACACACACACACACACACACACACACACATATATATATATATATATATATATATATATATATATATATATATATATATAGGGAGGTACCACCTCTAGAACTATTATAGGGACCCTCATCCTCAGCTGTTTGAGAATTTTCTCCTACCACCCCCTATATTATATATACATATTTTATTTAAAGACAAAATACATTAACAAAACATTTACAAAAATACGATACAAAGTAAAACAACATAGGTAACTCAGCGCTATATATATATATATATATATATATATATATATATATATATATATATATATATATATATATATATATATATATATATGTATATAATTTGGCATCAAAATTCCTTACATTTTCTGTTATCTTGTTTGGTCACTGAAAATAATGAGTGATCCTTAATAATGATGATTGATGATGATTATTATGATTGATGATGATTATTATGATTGATGATGATTATTATGATTGATGATGATTATTATGATTGATGATGAGTAATTATAATTTACGGTGCTTCATAATGACGATGATTGATAATGATAGTTGATGATGAATAATGATGATTGATGATAATTGAGACTTGATCATGATGATAATCATGATGACGTATATTATCATGTTCTTCTTAAATTGACGAGGGGGGAGGGAAGCGCTAAACCAGCAAGGGTTACGCATTGCCTTGAAAATTTGAGGTAATCAGCCTTGATCCAAGAAAGAGAAAAGCATCTCTCATTCCACGGATCAAGAGCCCTTCACTGTCATCAAGACCCACAAGTCTTGAATATCACCAGGAATTGGATTCTTGGGTTTAACAAGCAGGGCATCTTGTCTCTGGCAGGGTATCTTGTCTCTGGCAGGGTATCTTGTCTCTGGCAGGGTATCTTGTCTCTGGCAGGGTATCTTGTCTCTGGCAGGGTATCTTGTCTCTGGCAGGGTATCTTGTCTCTGGCAGGGTATCTTGTCTCTGGCAGGGTATCTTGTCTCTGGCAGGGTATCTTGTCTCTGGCAGGGCATCTTGTCTCTGGCAGGGTATCTTGTCTCTGGCAGGGTATCTTGTCTCTGGCAGGGTATCTTGTCTCTGGCAGGGTATCTTGTCTCTGGCAGGGTATCTTGTCTCTGGCAGGGTATCTTGTCTCTGGCAGGGCATCTTGTCTCTGGCAGGGTATCTTGTCTCTGGCAGGGTATCTTGTCTCTGGCAGGGTATCTTGTCTCTGGCAGGGTATCTTGTCTCTGGCAGGGTATCTTGTCTCTGGCAGGGTATCTTGTCTCTGGCAGGGTATCTTGTCTCTGGCAGGGTATCTTGTCTCTGGCAGGGTATCTTGTCTCTGGCAGGGTATCTTGTCTCTGGCAGGGTATCTTGTCTCTGGCAGGGTATCTTGTCTCTGGCAGGGCATCTTGTCTCTGGCAGGGTATCTTGTCTCTGGCAGGGTATCTTGTCTCTGGCAGGGTATCTTGTCTCTGGCAGAGTATCTTGTCTCTGGCAGGGTATCTTGTCTCTGGCAGGGTATCTTGTCTCTGGCAGGGTATCTTGTCTCTGGCAGGGTATCTTGTCTCTGGCAGGGTATCTTGTCTCTGGCAGGGCATCTTGTCTCTGGCAGGGCATCTTGTCTCTGGCAGGGCATCTTGTCTCTGGCAGGGTATCTTGTCTCTGGCAGGGTATCTTGTCTCTGGCAGGGCATCTTGTCTCTGGCAGGGCATCTTGTCTCTGGCAGGGCATCTTGTCTCTGGCAGGGTATCTTGTCTCTGGCAGGGTATCTTGTCTCTGGCAGGGTATCTTGTCTCTGGCAGGGCATCTTGTCTCTGGCAGGGTATCTTGTCTCTGGCAGGGCATCTTGTCGCTGGCAGGGTATCTTGTCTCTGGCAGGGTATCTTGTCTCTGGCAGGGCATCTTGTCTCTGGCAGGGCATCTTGTCTCTGGCAGGGCATCTTGTCTCTGGCAGGGTATCTTGTCTCTGGCAGGGTATCTTGTCTCTGGCAGGGTATCTTGTCTCTGGCAGGGTATCTTGTCTCTGGCAGGGTATCTTGTCTCTGGCAGGGTATCTTGTCTCTGGCAGGGTATCTTGTCTCTGGCAGGGTATCTTGTCTCTGGCAGGGTATCTTGTCTCTGGCAGGGCATCTTGTCTCTGGCAGGGCATCTTGTCTCTGGCAGGGCATCTTGTCTCTGGCAGGGTATCTTGTCTCTGGCAGGGTATCTTGTCTCTGGCAGGGTATCTTGTCTTGTCGCTGGCAGGGTATCTTGTCTCTGGCAGGGTATCTTGTCTCTGGCAGGGAATCTTGTCTCTGGCAGGGCATCTTGTCTCTGGCAGGGAATCTTGTCTCTGGCAGGGTATCTTGTCTCTGGCAGGGTATCTTGTCTCTGGCAGGGTATCTTGTCTCTGGCAGGGTATCTTGTCTCTGGCAGGGTATCTTGTCTCTGGCAGGGTATCTTGTCTCTGGCAGGGTATCTTGTCTCTGGCAGGGTATCTTGTCTCTGGCAGGGTATCTTGTCTCTGGCAGGGTATCTTGTCTCTGGCAGGGCATCTTGTCTCTGGCAGGGCATCTTGTCTCTGGCAGGGCATCTTGTCTCTGGCAGGGTATCTTGTCTCTGGCAGGGTATCTTGTCTCTGGAAGGGTATCTTGTCTCTGGCAGGGTATCTTGTCTCTGGCAGGGTATCTTGTCTCTGGCAGGGTATCTTGTCTCTGGCAGGGTATCTTGTCTCTGGCAGGGCATCTTGTCTCTGGCAGGGTATCTTGTCTCTGGCAGGGCATCTTGTCTCTGGCAGGGTATCTTGTCTCTGGCAGGGTATCTTGTCTCTGGCAGGGTATCTTGTCTCTGGCAGGGCATCTTGTCTCTGGCAGGGCATCTTGTCTCTGGTAGGGCATCTTGTCTCTGGCAGGGTATCTTGTCTCTGGCAGGGTATCTTGTCTCTGGCAGGGTATCTTGTCTCTGGCAGGGTATCTTGTCTCTGGCAGGGCATCTTGTCTCTGGCAGGGTATCTTGTCTCTGGCAGGGCATCTTGTCTCTGGCAGGGTATCTTGTCTCTGGCAGGGTATCTTGTCTCTGGCAGGGTATCTTGTCTCTGGCAGGGCATCTTGTCTCTGGCAGGGCATCTTGTCTCTGGCAGGGCATCTTGTCTCTGGCAGGGTATCTTGTCTCTGGCAGGGTATCTTGTCTCTGGCAGGGTATCTTGTCTCTGGCAGGGTATCTTGTCTCTGGCAGGGTATCTTGTCTCTGGCAGGGCATCTTGTCTCTGGCAGGGCATCTTGTCTCTGGCAGGGTATCTTGTCTCTGGCAGGGTATCTTGTCTCTGGCAGGGTATCTTGTCTCTGGCAGGGTATCTTGTCTCTGGCAGGGTATCTTGTCTCTGGCAGGGTATCTTGTCTCTGGCAGGGCATCTTGTCTCTGGCAGGGCATCTTGTCTCTGGCAGGGTATCTTGTCTCTGGCAGGGTATCTTGTCTCTGGCAGGGTATCTTGTCTCTGGCAGGGCATCTTGTCTCTGGCAGGGCATCTTGTCTCTGGCAGGGCATCATGTCTCTGGCAGGGCATCTTGTCTCTGGCAGGGCATCTTGTCTCTGGCAGGGCATCTTGTCTCTGGCAGGGGATCTTGTCTCTGGCAGGGCATCTTGTCTCTGGCAGTCTCTGGCATCTTGTCTCTGGCAGGGTATCTTGTCTCTGGCAGGGGGTATCTTGTCTCTGGCATCTTGGGCATCTTGTCTCTGGCAGGGCATCTTGTCTCTGGCAGGGTATCTTGTCTCTGGCAGGGCATCTTGTCTCTGGCAGGGTATCTTGTCTCTGGCAGGGTATCTTGTCTCTGGCAGGGTATCTTGTCTCTGGCAGGGTATCTTGTCTCTGGCAGGGTATCTTGTCTCTGGCAGGGTATCTTGTCTCTGGCAGGGTATCTTGTCTCTGGCAGGGCATCTTGTCTCTGGCAGGGTATCTTGTCTCTGGCAGGGTATCTTGTCTCTGGCAGGGTATCTTGTCTCTGGCAGGGTATCTTGTCTCTGGCAGGGTATCTTGTCTCTGGCAGGGTATCTTGTCTCTGGCAGGGTATCTTGTCTCTGGCAGGGTATCTTGTCTCTGGCAGGGTATCTTGTCTCTGGCAGGGTATCTTGTCTCTGGCAGGGTATCTTGTCTCTGGCAGGGTATCTTGTCTCTGGCAGGGTATCTTGTCTCTGGCAGGGTATCTTGTCTCTGGCAGGATATCTTGTCTCTGGCAGGGCATCTTGTCTCTGGTAGGGCATCTTGTCTCTGGCAGGGTATCTTGTCTCTGGTAGGGTATCTTGTCTCTGGCAGGGTATCTTGTCTCTGGCAGGGTCTCTTGTCTCTGGCAGGGTATCTTTTCTCTGGCAGGGTATCTTTTCTCTGGCAGGGTATCTTGTCTCTGGCAGGGTATTTTGTCTCTGGCAGGGCATCTTGTCTCTGGCAGGGTATCTTGTCTCTGGCAGGGTATCTTGTCTCTGGCAGGGTATCTTGTCTCTGGCAGGGTATCTTGTCTCTGACAGGGTATCTTGTCTCTGGCAGGGTATCTTGTCTCTGGCAGGGTATCTTGTCTCTGGCAGGGTATCTTGTCTCTGGCAGGGTATCTTGTCTCTGGCAGGGTATCTTATCTCTGGCAGGGTATCTTGTCTCTGGCAGGGTATCTTGTCTCTGGCAGGGTATCTTGTCTCTGGCAGGGTATCTTGTCTCTGGCAGGATATCTTGTCTCTGGCAGGGCATCTTGTCTCTGGTAGGGCATCTTGTCTCTGGCAGGGTATCTTGTCTCTGGTAGGGTATCTTGTCTCTGGCAGGGTATCTTGTCTCTGGCAGGGTCTCTTGTCTCTGGCAGGGTATCTTGTCTCTGGCAGGGTATCTTGTCTCTGGCAGGGTATCTTGTCTCTGGTAGGGTATCTTGTCTCTGGCAGGGTATCTTGTCTCTGGCAGGGCATCTTGTCTCTGGCAGGGCATCTTGTCTCTGGCAGGGCATCTTGTCTCTGGCAGGGCATCTTGTCTCTGGCAGGGCATCTTGTCTCTGGCAGGGCATCTTGTCTCTGGCAGGGCATCTTGTCTCTGGCAGGGCATCTTGTCTCTGGCAGGGCATCTTGTCTCTGGCAGGGCATCTTGTCTCTGGCAGGGTATCTTGTCTCTGGTAGGGTATCTTGTCTCTGGCAGGGTATCTTGTCTCTGGCAGGGCATCTTGTCTCTGGTAAGGCATCTTGTCTCTGGCAGGGTATCTTGTCTCTGGCAGGGTATCTTGTCTCTGGTAGGGTATCTTGTCTCTGGCAGGGTATCTTGTCTCTGGCAGGGCATCTTGTCTCTGGCAGGGCATCTTGTCTCTGGCAGGGCATCTTGTCTCTGGCAGGGCATCTTGTCTCTGGCAGGGCATCTTGTCTCTGGCAGGGCATCTTGTCTCTGGCAGGGCATCTTGTCTCTGGCAGGGCATCTTGTCTCTGGCAGGGTATCTTGTCTCTGGCAGGGCATCTTGTCTCTGGCAGGGCATCTTGTCTCTGGCAGGGCATCTTGTCTCTGGCAGGGCATCTTGTCTCTGGCAGGGCATCTTGTCTCTGGCAGGGCATCTTGTCTCTGGCAGGGCATCTTGTCTCTGGCAGGGCATCTTGTCTCTGGTAGGGCATCTTGTCTCTGGCAGGGTATCTTGTCTCTGGCAGGGCATCTTGTCTCTGGCAGGGCATCTTGTCTCTGGCAGGGCATCTTGTCTCTGGCAGGGCATCTTGTCTCTGGCAGGGCAGAGGATGTTTCACCATCACCTGGTCACACCGTCCAGGTTCCTTATTAACAAAATACCACCACCAACAGGAAGGTTAATAACCCAGGAAAGTCAGAGCAGTCTGGTTTATATCTACGGGGAAACATTTTTTCAACACCTCCTCAGGATGCGACCCACAGCAGAGTATTTAATGCTCCTTGGTATCTCTTAGCTGCTAGGTAATTATTTGCTGCTAGCTAGCTATTTGCTGCTAGGCAACGTTTTCCATTTTGCATGCAAAACAACTATGATCAGCATTCCGCCCAACGCCCAGATGGAAATACAGTTAGTCGAAGTCAGGGAGAAACAACGGGGGTTACAAACAAGGTAGGATGAGAGAGCCACAGTCAGGGAGAATGAAGGGAGTCACAGTCAGGAAGAATGAAGGGAGTCACAGTCAGGGAGAATGAAGGGAGCCACAGACAGGGAGAATGAAGGGAGCCAGTCAGGGAGAATGGAGTCAGTCAGGGAGAATTATGGGAGCCACAGTCAGGGAGAATGAAGGGAGCCACAGTCAGGGATAGCAAGGGAACCACAGCCAGAGAAAGAAGGAGGGCACAGTTAATTAAGGAGGTGCAAGGGGTCATAATCAGAAGGGAACCACAGTCAGAAAGGAGGGAGCTACAGTCAAGGAACGCAGAAGCTCCTGTAATTATGTGGTTGGTAACTTCCTGGACGCTTTCCACTAAAGTTTTTGTTTCGTGCTGGTTCATCAGGAGCCTCGCTTGACGTCCTCCCATTTTCTCTTCGGCTCCTTTTTTTTATACACTTCAGTTCATAGACTAAGAGCTGTTCTAATTCAGTTTATTTCAAAGGTCAGATCTTCTTAAAGTACTACCCTCCATTTAATGGCCTCCGGAAATACGGAACAAAATCTACTGGGTCAATAGATTTAGTAACAATGGACAAATCCCTTTTGTCACAGAATTGTTCATTATTGTTATAATCACGGCCACATAATCTTCTCACTGTTCACCATAAATACCATTACTGGCCACCCGCTCCCTCCAATTAACACGTTAAATGAAGGGTTTACTTCTACCATAGTCTCCCTCCCAACATACCCAAGACGTCCCTACAAAAGTACGCTAATACCCAAGTACATATGTACTATTAACTGAACGTGGGCATCAGGTATAAGAATTATATATGATGAAATATGTTGAGTGTAGCTAGCATTATGTATGACAGTTTTTATTGCAAGACAGAAAGTAAGGAAGGGGATTTGAGATCTGTCGTTCCACTGAAGTACCTGGTAATACTTAGATAAAGGAAAGGTTTGTAATTCCAGTGTTATCTTGGCAGTATGGCTAGGTAGTGATGAATGTACTTTCTTCTTTGGGTCACCTACATTGGTAGGAAACTACATTTCCTGGATCGTGCGAGTGCATGTGCTGTCTAGGACACTGTTTATAAATATATCTCAAGTCAATAGCAATGTATTTACCAATTATCTCTGATCCGTAAGTCCCAGACTCTCTTTCCCTTGCGCCCCCTCTAGGAAGGTTCTTTGATGCTGGTGAGGGGCTCTTGATCAAGGGAATTGGATGTGTTCTCCAGTTCCCTGAATTATACCTGAATACCTTCCACATCCCCCCTCAGGCGCTGTATAATCCTACGGGTTTAGCGCTTCCCCTTGATTATAATAATAAAAAAATTTTCCTAGCGAAAACCTTACTAAGATTATTATTAACTCAGAAAAACCCAGTCAGTGTAGGTTATTTCCATTGATTTTTTTTCAGGATGAATCACACAAGTCGACTAACTCCCAGGTGTCTATTTACTGTTAAGTAAAAACAGCAAGTGTTAGAAGACTTGCCAAAAGGTTTCACCTGGTAGTAGGTAGAGTTCAACACCACATCCTCTCAGGTGTGAGTCGAGCACTCGAACCATTGTGTTACGAGGTGCCGCTGTGTGTCTTCTTCCGTCTCTGCCCTACATCTTTTTGCATTACACCTGGCGCCTCTTTTCTTTACTCCTCCCTGCATCTCTCCTCTACACATGGTGAGTGGCCCAAGTGGTTCTGTGTATAGTAGATTCGTGGCTTCCGTTGAGCCTGAGGCGAGTCACGGCCCTACTGACATACAGGAACTACTCAGTCATGTGTTAGCCCCAGTTATTTGTAGATTACTGGAGCACCACTGTCATGACGCCGGTACACGGGGCGTAGCAGCACTGTCATGACGCCGGTATACGGGGCGTAGCAGCACTGTCATGATGCTGGTACACAGGACGTATATAATTATAATAATCAAGGGGGAAGCGCTAAACCCGGAGGATTATACAGCGCCTGGGGGGGGGATGTGGAAGGCATTCAGGCTTAATTCGGGGAACTGGAGCACAGATCCAATTCCCTAAATCAAGAGCCCCTCACCAACATCAAGGAACCTTCCTTGAGGGGACACAGGACGTAGAACTGGGAAGGAGGTATGAGAGATAAATATGAGAAAGAGAGAGGAACAGATAAGAATATAAATACGATTGTGAAAAACACTAACCAAAGCAGATTCCCTAGCAATGGATCCAAACTGGACACATTTAGATTTAGAAATAATGTTCGAAAGAACTGGCTTAAGAGCAAAGTTATGAGGATCAAACTGCCAAGTAGCGTCACCGAACCAAGTAATTTGTATAACTTTAAACATGTGTGAGAGATAATGGCTGTGAGTAACTACAGTATCATCATTAAAACACTCTTAGTCTTTTATGCCTCCTGTACTCGTTCCTCTTTCTTGCAAAGGAAATGTTGAAGTTAGGCAGGTAAGGTTGAAGGAAGGGGGAACAGAGGATGGTAGGTAGGATATAAGGCTGAACGAGGCGGTGTGGTGGTTAAGGAGGCAGGACTAGTGTCTCCTGCCACAGATCTTTGTTAAATGATGACGCCGTAAAGGAAGCATAGTGACCCACATCATGGACGGGGAGGGGGGTGGTGGAAGCGGTGTAATTGCGGTTATACCATGACTAGTGTCATGGTGGGTCTGCTCCCACCACCTTGTTTGGGGAGGACGTACTGGTACTGGGGAACCTGGGGACGTGGGAGAGGAGGAATGTTGGGAATATTGTTGTTGAAGGACGGACGCTGAGTCGTATTGTTGTGGAATTTTGCACTAAGTAATGGAGGAGGTGCAGAGCTTGAGTGTTCACGCTCTCTGCGTCACATGTACGTCCTCACGTTCATTAGTTTAGAGCTTCATTTGGTTTTCTCTCACTATGAGGCGGGCTAAAATAACATGGGTTCGAGTCCTTGGCTAGTCGCAGTGTTGTTAATGATCAGTACCACTTGTTCGTATTTACAATAATGTGTGTGTACTTACCTAGTTGTGGTTGCAGGGGTTGATTCATAGCTCCTGGCCCCGCCTTTTCACTGGTCGCTACTGTGTGTGTGTTTCTTGATTTTTTATATTTTTTTTATTTTTGTTCCATATTGTAAGATTTGTTTTGATTTTTTCATGTCATTATAAGCTGAAATATTTTGAAATAGAAAAAGTATTAAAAATATTTTGCTGTAACTCTCCTTAATATTTATTCTGTTTCTTTCTACAGACACGAAAATGATGGGAATGTCAGCGTTACTAAGTGTAGCTGTGGCGTGCTTGACGGCCGAGGTGTGGGCAGGAGAGGGCGATGTGTGGGCAGGAGAGGGCGATGTGTGGGCACGAGAGGGCAAGGCGTGGGCAGGAGAGGGCGATGTGTGGGCACGAGAGGGCAAGGCGTGGGCAGCAGCGTCATGGAGTGGGGCATGGGATGAAGAGGTACACTCGCCAGGGGCAGCCATGTACGAGGGCATCATGGAGCTGGGCAGACAGTCTACAGTATACAGCTTCAACTTCAGTAACCTGTTCATCATCTTCGCTCTGAAGGTACGACAATATATCTTCAATGTCCTGCTGAAGTCTCGCAGCTCAGGGTCACAGTCCACTATGTTGTACATTTAACTTCTAAGTCAGGACAAACTCATCCTGTGTGATGAATTATGATAGGGAAACATAGCTAACTTTTTCTTCCCAGTGACTATCAGATATAACTGAGTAGTGGCACCATGCTGATGTTTCTAGTTTTGAGTAAAATAAGCTTACGCTTAACACTGGTAGCAGAGCAGGACTTGCGCAAATTAACATTAAGATCGACAACACTCTAATTGTCAGACATAATGAGGGCAAATTCCTAGGCCTATACCTCGATAACAACCTGAATTTCAGCACCCATATCCAACACATAACCAAAAAAGTATCCAAAACTGTTGGGATCCTCTCCAAGATACGATACTACGTGCCGCAAACTGCCCTTCTCAAACTATACCACTCACTTATTTATCCATACCTCACCTATGCTATTTGTGCTTGGGGATCAACTGCAGCAACACACCTAAAGCCAATAATAACCCAATAAAAAGCTGCAGTAAGAATAATCACTAAATCCCATCCCTGGCAACACCCCCCCCCACTCTTCATAGATCTAAACTTACTCCCTGTTCAGTACATCCACACTTACTACTGTGCAATCTACATCTACAGGACCTTAAATTCCAATATTAACCTTGACCTAAAGCGCTTTCTTGATAGTTGTGACAGAACCCACAGGCATAACACCAGACACAAACATCTCTATGACATTCCCCGTGTCCAACTAAACCTTTACAAAAATTCAATGTATGTCAAAGGCCCTAAAATCTGGAACACCCTACCTGAGAAGTCTAGAACTGCAGACACATTCATCACCTTCAAAACTACCATTAGAAAACATCTTATCTCCCTGATACACCCTGTCAACTAATTACACGAATACCACCTGGTGGTTCACACTTACACTCACTCACCCATTTGACCATAAACAGAAATATCAATCTCAGTCTTAAAATAATGAATCCTAACTAGTCATAAGTTGGCCTGCGATACTCCAATACTGAAACTATGTACTGTGCCAAAACAAAAGCACTCACGTTGCTAAACTCACAAACTAGTATTTAGTCACTTAGCCATAATACCAACTTACCTCATAATTTGTAATACAGTATTTTAAATTTAAGAATTAATCTAAGTCTGCCCGAAATGCCTAGCCATGCTAGGTGTTCTAGTGGTACCCTCTGTAATTAGTATTTTACTACATGTAAACCACACAATAACCAAGTTTCTCCTTCCCTCCATCTTCCCGATACCTCTAACTCTCCATTTAATAACTCTCCTCTCCTGTTTTTAACTGTCAAATGCATTTGTTCCATATGCTTCCTCAACTTATTAATCTCACTCCAAAACTTTTTCTTATTTTCAACAAAATTTGTTGATAACATCTCACCCACTCTCTTATTTGCTCTCTTTTTACATTGTTACACCACTCTCTTAACCTCTCTTTTTCTCTCCATATACTCTTCCCTCCTTGCATCACTTCTACTTTGTAAAAATCTCTCATATGCTAACTTTTTCTCCCTGACTAATCTCTTTACACCATTCCACCAATCGCTCTTCTTCCCTCCCACACCCACTTTCATCTAACCAGGAAAAAGAAGCACTCAACCTACTAGGGCCATACAGTGTTGCAGGGTAGGAGTTGATGCAGGATCTAAAGATAAATAAGGGTGGAGATGACTATAAAGGTAAAGTAAGGAGGGGCTGTGAGGAGTGCTAAAGGAAGGATTATCAAAGTTTGTGTAATAAATCAGTTACTGCCAAAAAGTCGAAGAGGGAGTCTGTGTCAAAGGTGGATCCGTCAGCAAGAAGGGAAAATTAGAGCAGTGATGACGACGGAGGAAAATTCTGGGTGCTCGTTGATAGACAGGACAGTCCAACAGAATGTGGGAAATTGAAATAGGAACTAGACAATTCTCACAAAGTGGAACAGGACATCTCTCCATGAGATACCCATGAGTTAGAGGTGTGTGTCCGATGTGAAGACAAGTGTTTTGTCTCCCAACCTCGGTATCGATGGCAAGGAGGCCAGAAACCCAAACTTGGTTTGATAGAATGTAATTTGTTATGAGTCATATCAGACCAGTGTTGATGCCAGCGGTTGCAAAGGCGGGTAGAGATTACAGCAAATTAGTCAAAGAATGAAATACTATCTCTATATGAAACTGGTAGGTCATATACTGCAGATCACACATCAGTGTGTGCCTGCTCATTGCCCTGAACATCAACATGGCCAGGGACCCAACAGAAAATGATTTCTTTATTTTTGCTAGTAATGTGGCATAACCAAAGTTGTATACAAAGAACTAGGGGATAAGGCGAATCACTTTTTTAATAGCTTGCAAAGCACTAAAGTAGTCTGAGACTATCACAAACTTTGAAATAGGCATAGAGGTAATATGGATAACTGCAATGAGAATGGAATACAATTCAGCTGTAAATATGCTAGCAGAGTCTAATAAATGACCTCGCACCACATTGTCAGGAAACTGCTGCAAACCTAATACCATCAGAGGATTTAGAACCATCAGTGTACATTGCAACAGCATGAGAATGAGATTGGAAGTGATTAAGAAAAAGAGCGAGAAGCAACTGTAGAGATTTGAATTTTCTGGCACGGCAGGGAAAAGAACAGACACGAACTGTCGGAACTGCCCAAGGGGAAAGTGAAAAGTTAGATGGTAGATGAACATATAAAGGGGGCAACTGAAGAGAAGAGCGATTGAATACAGAGAAAAGGGACAGAGTAAACAGGAGCAGCGAACAAATGATGGACTTTTGCTAACGTTCGTTACTACCTTGTATATTGAAGGATCGTGAATGTCACGAAAGCAGACAAAATAGCGGAGGCAATGAGCATCACAATGATTGTTCAAGGATGGGACATTTGCTTCTGGATAGAGGCTCTCGACACGTGAGGGGCGAAAAGCACCTAAACGTAATCCCTGATGATGGATGGGATCAAGTTTAGAGTTGCAGGAGAGGCCGCAGAATGTATTTTGTCACCATAATCTAGCCTCGATAAAATTAGGGCTGAATGCAGTTGAAGGAGAGTTTGACAATCTGCCCACCATGAAAGATGAGTGAGGGTTTTAAGGATGTTCACCTGGCTATGGCAAGTTACTTTCAGGGAGGTAATGTGTGGTTTCCAATGCAACTAGCAATCAAACAATAGGCCGAGAAATCTGACCGTATCACATTCAGGGATTCATGAGCCATATAGGTACAATGGAGTATCAGGGACGATTGAACGTCTGGTGAAAGTAATTGTTTGGGTTTTAGCACTAGAAAATTTAAGGGGGATATGGTGTTGGTCCAGATGTGGTCTAGTAGGGAAACACTAGTCTCTGTAACTCTTGTAGGTTTTGTTACTGTTGGTAGCAACATGCAGTTACTCATTGTGTTTGTGAATTCAGTAACATGTGGGTCCTGGTCTTGCAGGAGATTTATATTGAAGTCACCTGAGAGTAGTAATTGATCTTTGTTCATGCGTGCATCAGTTATCATACTTCCTAGGTTGTCACTAAAACGGCTAATGTTTGATTGTGGAACTCTGTAGATGTTTATCACTGTGAGAGGTTTTTGTAGGTATTTGGATTTGAATTTAGCTATTATATATTCCCCATGTTCATCCCTTGTGCAAGTATTAGTGATACATTCTAGTTGGTCTGAGTAGTATATAGCTGTGCCACCCCCTTGTTGGTCTGGCCTACAGTTGTGTATGGCTGTGTAACCAGGAATGGCATAGACATCTGTAGTATCAGGCTTTAGCCAGGTTTCGGTGAGAGTAATGATGGACATACTGGCATGCAGGGAATTTAGTAATGATATGAGGTCATCGTAATGTTTACTTAAAGATCTGATATTGTACACAAATAACCTGCACATAAAAGAGAGAAGCTTACGACGACGTTTCGGTCCGACTTGGACCATTTACAAAGTCACACTAACCAGAGGTGGAGCAGGACGGCTATATATAGGTATTATATACCATTCTTGTACCACTACTACTACTACTACCACCACTTCTTCCTGCCTATATATAGCCGTCCTGCTCCACCTCTGGTTAGTGTGACTTTGTAAATGGTCCAAGTCGGACCGAAACGTCGTCGTAAGCTTCTCTCTTTTATGTGCAGGTTATTTGTGTATCGTTCCAGTCACGGTATTGTGTCTTTCTTGTTATTTATCTGATATTGTAGTTAAAGATAGTTATGTTGTTGTTGGCTCTGAGAAGTGCCTTTGATTGTTCTGCTGTGCAGTAATTACAGTTACTGTTTGATTCATTTAAGTCATTAAATAAGAGGTTGGTATCAGGATCAATGCTTGTTATCATAAGATTTATAATGAATCTATAGTTAGAATTAAGTATAAGACAAAGTAAATATTCTAAAGCTATAAAATAGCACCTGAATTATTTTAACAAATGAGCTAAGGTAGCTCTTTAAAGCTAAAATAAGTGAGGCAATATAAAAGGGACTAAAATAATTTGTGGTGAACAAAAAAGTGGTAATCAAATAAATGAATATATTGGCAAAATAATGAACTTATTACACTTTAGCACCTGAGAATAGCACCTTGATTATTTTAACAATTGTGAATATATGAACTAAGGTTATGTAACGCTAAAACAAAAGAGAGAGAGAGAAAAAAAAGGGAATAAATTAAGTAATGGTAAACGAAGTTAAAATGACAGTCACTATGATGTAATATTGATTTGGGAGTAAGATCTGATTTGTTATATATAATAAGTTGAGCAATATATTGTTCTATAAAAGATAGTTAAGGTCCTTGAACAATGATATAATTGAAATATACACTAATTGCACACACAATATAGTCACTAAGATATGAAAATAATCTTAGAGTAGGACTTATAATATAAACTTATAATATAAAAATACAAATTAAAATGGTACTTGCAATTGCACAAGGGTCTGATATAAGTTGTTAACAAGAACAATTGCACTAGGGTCTGATATAAGTTGTTAACAAGAACAATTGCACTAGGGTCTGATATAAGTTGTTAACAAGAACAATTGCACTAGGGTCTGATATAAGTTGTTAACAAGAACAATTGCACTAGGGTCTGATATAAGTTGTTAACAAGAACAATTGCACTAGGGTCTGATATAAGTTGTTAACAAGAACAATTGCACTAGGGTCTGATATAGGTTGTTAACAAGAACAATTGCACTAGGGTCTGATAAAAGTTGTTAACAAGAACAATTGCACTAGGGTGTGATATAAGTTGTTAACAAGAACAATTGCACTAGGGTCTGATATAAGTTGTTAACAAGAACAATTGCACTAGGGTCTGATATAGGTTGTTAAAAAGAACAATTGCACTAGGGTCTGATATAGGTTGTTAACAAGAACAATTGCACTAGGGTCTGATATAGGTTGTTAACAAGAACAATTGCACTAGGGTCTGATATAGGTTAACAAGAACAATTGCACTAGGGTCTGATATAGGTTAACAAGAACAATTGCACTAGGGTCTGATATAGGTTGTTAACAAGAACAATTGCACTAGGGTCTGATATAGGTTGTTAACAAGAACAGTTGCACTAGGGTCTGATATAGGTTGTTAACAAGAACAATTGCACTAGGGTCTGATACAGGTTGTTAACAAGAACAATTGCACTAGGGTCTGATATAGGTTGTTAACAAGAACAATTGCACTAGGGTCTGATATAGGTTGTTAACAAGAACAATTGCACTAGGGTCTGATATAGGCTGTTAACAAGAACAATTGCACTAGGGTCTGATATAGGTTGTTAACAAGAACAATTGCACTAGGGTCTGATACAGGTTGTTAACAAGAACAATTGAAATAGGGTCTGATATAGGTTGTTAACAAGAACAATTGCACTAGGTTCTGATACAGGTTGTTAACAAGAACAACTGCACTAGGGTCTGATACAGGTTGTTAACAAGAACAATTGCACTAGGGTCTGATATAGGTTGTTAACAAGAACAATTGCACTAGGGTCTGATACAGGTTGTTAACAAGAACAATTGCACTAGGGTCTGATATAGGTTGTTAACAAGAACAATTGCACTAGGGTCTGATATAGGTTGTTAACAAGAACAATTGCACTAGGGTCTGATACAGGTTGTTAACAAAAACAATTGCACTAGGGTCTGATATAGGTTGTTAACAAGAACAATTGCACTAGGGTCTGATACAGGTTGTTAACAAGAACAATTGCACTAGGGTCTGATATAGGTTGTTAACAAGAACAATTGCACTAGGGTCTGATACAGGTTGTTAACAAGAACAATTGCACTAGGGTCTGATATAGGTTGTTAACAAGAACAATTGCACTAGGGTCTGATATAGGTTGTTAACAAGAACAATTGCACTAGGGTCTGATATAGGTTGTTAACAAGAACAATTGCACTAGGGTCTGATATAGGTTGTTAACAAGAACAATTGCACTAGGGTTTGATATAGGTTGTTAACAAGAACAATTGCACTAGGGTCTGATACAGGTTGTTAACAAGAACAATTGCACTAGGGTCTGATACAGGTTGTTAACAAGAACAATTGCACTAGGGTTTGATATAGGTTGTTAACAAGAACAAGAGTATAACTAGATTTAAACTGACAAAATAAAATTCACAAATTAAAGTAGTTTACCTGGAGAGAGTTCCGGGGGTCAACGCCCCCGCGGCCCGGTCTGTGACCAGGCCAAAAGAATAATAAGTAAAAAATAACAAGGCAATGACTTGGTTATAATATGATAGTAAGATGGTAGACAGGTAGACAGGTAGACAGGTACACAGGTACACAGGTAAACAGGTACACAGGTAAACAGGTAGACAGGTAGACAGATAGACAGGTACACAGGTACACAGGTAGACAGGTAGACAGATAGACAGGTACACAGGTACACAGGTAGACAGGTAAACAGGTAGACAGGTAGACAGGTAGACAGGTAAACAGGTAGACAGGTACACAGGTACACAGGTACACAGGTAAACAGGTAGACAGGTAGACAGGTACACAGGTAGACAGGTAGACAGGTAGACAGGTAGACAGGTAGACAGGTACACAGGTAGACAGGTACACAGGTACACAGGTACACAGGTACACAAGTAGACAGGTAAACAGGTAAACAGGTAGACAGGTACACAGGTAGACAGGTACACAAGTAGACAGGTAAACAGGTAGACAGGTACACAGGTACACAGGTACACAGGTGCACAGGTAGACAGGTAGACAGGTACACAGGTACACAGGTACACAGGTAAACAGGTACACAGGTAAACAGGTAGACAGGTAGACAGATAGACAGGTACACAGGTACACAGGTAGACAGGTAGACAGATAGACAGGTACACAGGTAGACAGGTAAACAGGTAGACAGGTAGACAGGTAGACAGGTACACAGGTACACAGGTAAACAGGTAGACAGGTAAACAGGTAGACAGGTAGACAGGTACACAGGTAGACAGGTAGACAGGTACACAGGTAGACAGGTAGACAGGTAGACAGGTAAACAGGTAGACAGGTACACAGGTACACAGGTAGACAGGTACACAAGAAGACAGGTAAACAGGTAGACAGGTACACAGGTAGACAGGTAGACAGGTAGACAGGTACACAGGTACACAGGTAGACAGGTAGACAGGTAGACAGGTACATAGGTAGACAGGTAGACAGGTAGACAGGTAAACAGGTAGACAGGTACACAGGTAGACAGGTAAACAGGTACACAGGTAGACAGGTACACAAGAAGACAGGTAAACAGGTAGACAGGTACACAGGTAGACAGATAGACAGGTACACAGGTAGACAGGTACACAGGTAAACAGGTAGACAGGTACACAGGTAGACAGGTACACAGGTACACAGGTACAAAGGATAATATAAAGGTTGGAGTTGAATATACAAACTTGAAAATTTGGCAACAAAATGTTAAGAAAATATAAAATAATGTTTAATGTACAAAAGTAAAATTGACTGGTAGTAAATATGGTGTTTAATAAAATTTTAGTAAGTAATAATGATTACAAAAACGTGAAAAAGTAATGTTTATTTCATTCAATATTGGACTGGTAGTTATACTAGAGGTTATATGGCAGTACAAGGTAATTAAGAGTACTCTAAGATAGTAAATGTGGTATTAAAACTGGTTAAGGTAATTAGACAAGTAATGGTTATTAAATAATGTCAAAAATGTTAAGAGTAAATTGTAATGATAGTAAAAATGGTAATTAATTATTAATTTTACTAAGTAATGTCAATTAATAGTATTTAAAAAAACTATGAGGTAGTAATATGGAGAGAGAAAGTATCTGTTCAGCTAATATTTAAGTAAACAATAGTAAATAAGAAAATTACATAAGGTGACTTATGCTTACTAGTAAAATCACATAATGAGGTAGTTGATTATTTAATTACTAAGAGATTGTACTGTGAAATTTGAACAATAATGGAGCAAAACATACACTACATTACGTAGGCTTTTAGGCTGGACATTGTTTAGTTATTCTCTGTAAGATCAGTATCCCTGAGAAATCATGATAGATCATTCTCGTTCATTATGTAATTTTACTAGTAAGCATAAGTCACCTTATGTAATTTTCTTATTTACTATTGTTTACTTAAATATTAGCTGAACAGATACTTTCTCTCTCCATATTACTACCTCATAGTTTTTTTAAATACTATTAATTGACATTACTTAGTAAAATTAATAATTAATTACCATTTTTACTATCATTACAATTTACTCTTAACATTTTTGACATTATTTAATAACCATTACTTGTCTAATTACCTTAACCAGTTTTAATACCACATTTACTATCTTAGAGTACTCTTAATTACCTTGTACTGCCATATAACCTCTAGTATAACTACCAGTCCAATATTGAATGAAATAAACATTACTTTTTCACGTTTTTGTAATCATTATTACTTACTAAAATTTTATTAAACACCATATTTACTACCAGTCAATTTTACTTTTGTACATTAAACATTATTTTATATTTTCTTAACATTTTGTTGCCAAATTTTCAAGTTTGTATATTCAACTCCAACCTTTATATTATCCTTTGTACCTGTGTACCTGTCTACCTGTGTACCTGTCTACCTGTTTACCTGTGTACCTGTCTACCTGTGTACCTGTCTACCTGTCTACCTGTGTACCTGTCTACCTGTTTACCTGTCTTCTTGTGTACCTGTCTACCTGTGTACCTGTGTACCTGTTTACCTGTCTACCTGTGTACCTGTGTACCTGTCTACCTGTGTACCTGTCTACCTGTGTACCTGTCTACCTATGTACCTGTGTACCTGTGTACCTGTCTACCTGTGTACCTGTGTACCTGTCTACCATCTTACTATCATATTATAACCAAGTCATTGCCATTGTTATTTTTTACTTATTATTCTTTTGGCCTGGTCACAGACCGGGCCGCGGGGGCGTTGACCCCCGGAACTCTCTCCAGGTAAACTACTTTAATTTGTGAATTTTATTTTGTCAGTTTAAATCTAGTTATGATTGAGACACTTATGCAGCATATGGGAATCTTTATTCAGGAAACGTTTCGCCACACAGTGGCTTCATCAGTCCAATACAAAGAGGAAGGCGTAAGGAGAGGAAGAGTATGAGGTAATCAGTTCCTCAACCTGGAGTCGATGTGTTCAGTCCATCAATCTTGTAGAATGTACAGCATAAGGCCGTAGACGTGGCTTATATACTGTAGTGAGGTGAGGTGAAGCAGGCGGAGGCGGGGTCATAGTGGTACCATCCACTAGTCGAAGTAGGTCTTCACTTCACCTCACCTCACTACAGTATATAAGCCACGTCTACGGCCTTATGCTGTACATTCTACAAGATTGATGGACTGAACACATCGACTCCAGGTTGAGGGACTGATTACCTCATACTCTTCCTCTCCTTACGCCTTCCTCTTTGTATTGGACTGATGAAGCCACTGTGTGGCGAAACGTTTCCTGAATAAAGATTCCCATATGCTGCATAAGTGTCTCAATCTTCAACTTGTCGGTTTTTCAAACCATTCATCACAAATCTAGTTATACTCTTGTTCTTGTTAACAACCTATATCAGACCCTAGTGCAATTGTTCTTGTTAACAACCTATATCAGACCCTAGTGCAATTGTTCTTGTTAACAACCTATATCACACTCTAGTGCAATTGTTCTTGTTAACAACCTATATCAGACCCTAGTGCAATTGTTCTTGTTAACAACCTATATCAGACCCTAGTGCAATTGTTCTTGTTAACAACCTATATCACGCCCTAGTGCAATTGTTCTTGTTAACAACCTATATCACACCCTAGTGCAATTGTTCTTGTTAACAACCTATATCACACCCTAGTGCAATTGTTCTTGTTAACAACCTATATCAGACCCTAGTGCAATTGTTCTTGTTAACAACCTATATCACACCCTAGTGCAATTGTTCTTGTTAACAACCTATATCAGACCCTAGTGCAATTGTTCTTGTTAACAACTTATATCAGACCCTAGTGCAATTGCAAGTACCATTTTAATTTGTATTTTTATATTATAAGTCCTACTCTAAGATTATTTTCATATCTTAGTGACTATATTGTGTGTGCAATTAGTGTATATTTCAATTATATCATTGTTCAAGGGCCTTAACTATCTTTTATAGAACAATATATTGCTCAACTTATTATATATAACAAATCAGATCTTACTCCCAAATAATTCAGGTGGTATTTTATAGCTTTAGAATATTTACTTTGTTTTTAATTTAATTCTAACTATAGATTCATTATAAATCTTATGATAACAAGCATTGATCCTGATACCGAGAAGCCATTCTCCAACATCCATTCTGGCAAGTTCACTAATGATTACATGTCGGTTGGCTACATCAAAAGCGGATTTAAGGTCAAGGAAGGTAGTGTATGAGCAGTCAGTGTGCAGAGTGAGAAAGATGGTAATGCAATGATGCACACTCCTTCCCTGCATGAAGCCATGCAACCGGGGAGACAAGAATTGCTTAATTCTGTGCATAAGACGATTAAGAATCATCCTTTCGAATGTTTTACACAAGCAGCTAGTAAGGGATATTGGGCGAAATGAGTTTTGTTGACTGGGCTTCGGAATGGGAATAATGAGGCTATTGGTACATGATTTAGGGAGCTCCCCAGTGACATAACTCGTGTTATACAATTCAAGTAAAGGATTACCTGGTACTCGACACAGCAATCTGAGTACGTTGTAAGTAATACCATCCTCACCAGGCGACGTGGAGTTGCCCTTAGTGCTGCATCAAGTTCATAATTAGTGAAAGGAATGTTGCAGTCATCTGCCTTGCTGAGCATAAAGCAAACAAGTCTCTCCCTTGTATCATATTTGTCCATTAATTTCGCCTGTGTGGTACTGGGAAGACTGTCATAGCTAGATGTAGCAGCCCAAGCACTAACTCATTCGCCCTTTACAAGGGATGAGGGTGCGCGATCTGCCCGTTCTGTTACCCTTAATTCTATTTATGTCCCTCCATGCCCGGCTAAGTGGGGTGTGAGCATTGAGACCATTGACAAATTGTTCCCAGTCTGTTTGCCGCAGCTCTGTCATACGCTCTCTGGCAGCAGCAAGGGCAGTTTGGAAGAGGCTCAGCATTTCAGGGGTACGATGGTTTCTATAGGCTAGGCCTAGTCTGCGAGCAGTACGTTTCAATGTTCGAAGTTTAGAATCATTGTAATAGGTATGGTTTTTATAAGACTTATGATTATTATGGAAGTCATTTGAATTTAGAGTAGCAGGAGGTTTCAGAGGCGGCTCTAAGAAGTTCTGAATACTGCTCACAAGGTCATTGTTAAAAGTCTCGACAGAGGTACACTCATAGGAATTATACCAGTCAGTCACATGTGCAACAAAGTCATCATGTTGATCAGGGGAAACATTAAGACGTTTCCGTTTGAATATCCCACCAGGGAGAATAGTATTACCAATATCTAGAGAGGTTAGCCTTGGGAAATGATCAGACGCTATATCTGTTACAATGAAAGATTCACAGCTGGCAAAAGTAATGTTGAAGCCCAGGCACAGATCAAGGACACCTCCATAGATATGTGTGGGTTCAAGGTCACCTACAATTTGCACATTATCATGACTGTTTAAGAGTGACAACAGTTGATTGCCATTACGATTACCAAACTGAGAGTTTCCAATTCTTTTGTGTCTTGCATTATAATCACCAATAATGAGAGTAGGTTCAGACTGAGCACAAGTTGGGAGCTCCAAGTAATTAAACTTATCAGCAGGAGCATACAAGTTAAATATGTTGAGAGCAGAGTTCCCAATATAAATCCTAACACCGTGATACTGTAGCCCCTCTGTTTTCTTATGTGCAAGAAGTTGATGGGGAAGTGATTTTTTAATATACAGAACACAAGAATTAGTAGATTTGAGGTTATATGCAACAAACGATGGCAATTTAGGGGGTTGGGATTTTTCAGGGACTCTGCACTCTTGTAGACACACAATATCAATGGCATAACACCAGACACAAACATCTCTACGACATTCCCCGTGTCCGACTAAACCTTTACAAAAATTCAATGTATGTCAAAGGCCCTAAAATCTGGAACACCCTACCTGAGAACTCTAGAACTGCAGACACATTCATCACCTTCAAAACTACCATTAGAAAACATCTTATCTCCCTGATACACCCCATCAACTAACTACACGAATACCACCTGGTGGTTCACACTTACACTCACTCACTCATTTGACCATAAACAGAAATATTAACCTCAATCTTAAAATAATGAATCCTGTGATACTCCAATACTGAAACTATGTACTGTGCCAAAACAAAAGCATTCACATTGCTAAACTCACAAACTAGTATTTAGTCACTTAGCCATAATACCAACTTACCTCATAATTTGTAATATTTTACAATTAAGAATAAAACTAAGTCTGCCCGAAATGCCTAGCCATGCTAAGCGTTCTAGTGGTACACTCTGTAATCACAATTTTACTACATGTAAACCACACAATAACCAAATTTCTGTAAACTCAGCATTGTAATCCTTATAGAGAATAAACTTTGAATTTTAATTGAATTGAATTGAATTGAATTCAGTAGTTACTTTATGATGGTCAGAAAATCTTTTTCTAAGTGACGCAATATTCCAACTTAAAATAGATAGTTTATACGAGTTTGGTGCCATTATAAAAGTCCAGGGATAGAATTCAACTTCTCAGCAAAATGAAAAAACTTACTAAATAACAAACAGACATAATCAATATCATCAGTATTATCCTTATCCATGAGTCTCTTAAGTGCACTTCCACTATGGAGACCTCTTGGGAGTCTTTGTTTACAGAGGTCACGGCGTTCTTTGTCTGTGAATGTAAGGAAGGTGACACTCCCTCGCACTCACCTCTCCACTTTTATTACACTCATCACTATCATCACATGTACCACTTCCCTCATCATTATGACCAGTGATACATACACCATTATCAACAACCGGGTCATCTCCACACTCAGTATCTATCAATACATTACACTCATCAGGTTGACTATCATGGTGGTCTTCACTGCCCTTATCATCTTCACTGTGATTGTAAACACCACTATCAGATTCATCATTTTTGTAATTAACACCACTGCAATCATCAGGTTGTTCATCATCACCACACTCATTTTCATAATGGCTGACAATCTGTGGGTTGATGTACTCATTTGCAACCTCTGTAAGTTTTTCCTCGTGGTGCTCAAGTTGTTTCAAACACCACTGTTGCTTCTCCAGTACTGTTATGCGCAGTTGCATGTTGTGTACCACCCCAACAAGCCTAGCTTCATCTGGAGGTATGAAGTCCCTGTCAGCTGAGCCAGGTGGCTGACTGACAGCTGACTCAGCCAGACAGGTGGTGTCAACACCAGCAGCATTACTAGTGTTGATAGCAGACGTGGTCGTGCTCTGTTGATGTACTCCCAGAGTGACTCGCTCAACTATATTGTCTGAAATCAGGCATGGGTCAGTATTCAGACATGCAGTATCTGGTAGGCCTTCTGCCTCATCATGGGGGTGATGGGTGAGGCGGGAGCCCTGCGGCTGGCGATGTGAGCAGCTTTCACTCTGCAGTCAGCATGAGCAGCTGTGACTCCTGGAATCTTACAATTGATACATTGTAATGCAACGGTCTGGTGTTTCTTGATCATATCATAGCACTGGTGAGAAGGATGGGCCTTGGCACACACTGCACACCAGTGTGACTTAAATGGGCATTTCCAAGCAATGTGACCCCAGCGCTGACACTTGTAGCATCTACGGTGAGGTGGTTTATACAAGGCTATTTTGTAACTCCTGTTAAGCGCTGCACGAGAGTAGATAGTATATGATGGTGGAGTCCCTTGGCCAATCCACTCAGCCAATATCAGTTCATTTGGAAGTCGACGAGGGTTTGCAACTTGATCTGACAACAGGAATTTAGGATCCAAGTGAGGGGAGGGTAGAATAAGAGCAGAGATAATTAGAATCCAGACTCCGAGAAAGGACAAAAATATTATATTACATTCCAGCCATCAATTTCCATTAAGGTCAAAATTCCTGGGAATTGAGGCTCTCCACAGGTATTATCACTGTACTCACCTAGTTGTACTCACCTAGTTGAGGTTGCAGGGGTCGAGTCCAAGCTCCTGGCCCCGCCTCTTCACTGGTCGCTACTAGGTCACTCTCCCTGAACCATGAGCTTTATCGTACCTCTGCTTAAAGCTATGTATGGATCCTGCCTCCACTACATCGCTTCCCAAACTATTCCACTTCCTGACTACTCTGTGGCTGAAGAAATACTTCCTAACATCCCTGTGATTCATCTGTGTCTTCAGCTTCCAACTGTGTCCCCTTGTTACTGTGTCCAGTCTCTGGAACATCCTGTCTTTGTCCACCTTGTCAATTCCTCTCAGTATTTTGTAAGTCGTTATCATGTCCCCCCTATCTCTCCTGTCCTCCAGTGTCGTCAGGTTGATTTCCCTTAACCTCTCCTCATAGGACATACCTCTTAACTCTGGGACTAGTCTTGTTGCAAACCTTTGCACTTTCTCTAGTTTCTTTACATGCTTGGCTAGGTGTGGGTTCCAAACTGGTGCCGCATACTCCAATATGGGCCTAACATACACGGTGTACAGGGTCCTGAACGATTCCTTATTAAGATGTCGGAATGCTGTTCTGAGGTTTGCCAGGCGCCCATATGCTGCAGCAGTTATTTGGTTGATGTGCGCTTCAGGAGATGTGCCTGGTGTTATACTCACCCCAAGATCTTTTTCCTTGAGTGATGTTTGTAGTCTCTGGCCCCCTAAACTGTACTCCGTCTGCGGTCTTCTTTGCCCTTCCCCAATCCTCATGACTTTGCACTTGGTGGGATTGAACTCCAGGAGCCAGTTGCTGGACCAGGTCTGCAGCCTATCCAGATCCCTTTGTAGTTCTTCCTGGTCTTCGATCGACTGAACTCTTCTCATCAACTTCACGTCATCTGCAAACAGGGACACCTCGGAGTTTATTCCTTCCGTCATGTTCACAAATACCAGAAACAGCACTGGTCCTAGGACTGACCCCTGTGGGACCCCGCTGGTCACAGGTGCCCACTCTGACACCTCGCCACGTACCATTACTCGCTGCTGTCTTCCTGACAAGTATTCCCTGATCCATTGCAGTGCCTTCCTTGTTATCCCTGCTTGCTCCTCCAGTTTTTGCACTAACTCTTGTGTGGTACTGTGTCAAACGCCTTCTTGCAGTCCAAGAAAATGCAATCCACCCACCCCTCTCTCTCTTGTCTTACTGCTGTCACCATGTCATAGAACTCCAGTAGGTTTGTGACACAGGATTTCCCGTCTCTGAAACCATGTTGTCTGCTGGTGATGAGATCATTCCTTTCTAGATGTTCCACCATTCTTCTCCTGACAATCTTTTCCATGATTTTGCATGCTATACATGTCAGTGACACTGGTCTGTAGTTTAGTGCTTCATGTCTGTCTCCTCTTTTAAAGATTGGGACCACATTTGCTGTTTTCCATGCCTCAGGCAATCTCCCTGTTTCGATAGATGTATTGAATATTGTTGTTAGGGGTACACATAGCGCCTCTGCTCCCTCTCTCAGGACCCATGGAGAGATGTTATCTGGCCCCATTGCCTTTGAGGTATCTAGCTCACTCAGAAGCCTCTTCACTTCTTCCTCGGTTGTGTGTACTGTGTCCAGCACATGGTGGTGTACCCCACCTCTCGGTCTTTCTGGAGCCCCTTCTGTCTCCTCTGTGAACACTTCTTTGAATCTCTTGTTGAGTTCCTCACATACTTCACGGTCATTTCTTGTTGTCTCTCCTCCTTCCTTCCTTAGCCTGATTACCTGGTCCTTGACGGTTGTTTTCTTCCTGATGTGGCTGTATAACAGCTTTGGGTCAGATTTGGCTTTTGCTACTATGTCGTTTTCATATTGACGCTGGGCTTCCCTTCTTATCTGTGCATATTCGTTTCTGGCTCTACGACTGCTCTCCTTATTCTCCTGGGTCCTTTGCCTTCTATATTTCTTCCATTCCCTAGCACACTTGGTTTTTGCCTCCTTGCATCTTTGGGTAAACCATGGGCTCATCCTGGCTTTTTCATTATTCCTGTTTCCCTTGGGTACATACCTCTCCTCAGCCTCCTTGCACATTGTTGCTATATATTCCATCATCTCATTAACTGGCTTCCCTGCCAGTTCTCTGTCCCACTGAACCTCATTCAGGAAGTTCCTCATTCCTGTGTGTGTGTGTGTGTGTGTGTATGTGTGTGTATGTGTGTGTGTGTGTGTGTGTGTGTGTGTGTGTGTGTGTGTGTGTGTGTGTGTGTGTGTGTGTGTGTGAGAGAGAGAGAGAGAGAGACTCAACAATCAATACTTGCACCAATAACTCATTACAGTTGTGACCGGGTGTGGAAGTGTGAATTGCTCATTACTCTATAATTTGTTCATGATTGTAGCCATGTATAAACGTAAGTAACCATTCTTACAGAATTCATTACCTTTGTAACTTGTGAGCTCATTACCTTTGTACCTAGTTCAGCTATCAAAACTTTGTGGTCCCAGTCCCTGGACCTATTACGTACCTCTGTAATCTGTAAATACTTTTGTAACTTGTCATGATTGTGACCAGACCTACCTAAAGTTCATTGCCTTTGTAAATTGTGAGTTCATTAACTTTGTAAATTGTGAGTTCATTACCTCTGTAACTTGCTCAGCTATCAAAACTTTGGAGTCCAGTCCCTGGACCCATTATGTACCTCTGTAATCTTTTGACTACCGCCCACAGGATGGGTATGGGGTGCATAATAAACATATTAAACTAACTAAAACTAAGCTTAGTGGTGTCTGTTGTCACTGCAGTTGTTATTTGGAATTAACGTCCTGGTGTTCCTCTCGCCTCGTTTGATTGTATAAACAATTATATTGTTGGTGTTTAGATATTGGTCAGATTTTTTTTTTTGGGGGGGAGAGGGTTTTTATACCTGGGGAGGGTTTCGGGGGTCAACGCCCCCGCGGCCCGGTCTGTGACTAGGCCTCGTGGTGGATCATGGCCTGATCAACCAGGCTGTTACTGTTGGCCACACGTAAACCGACATACGAACCACAGCCCAATTGGTCAGGTTCTGACTTTAGGTGCCTGTCCAAAGCCTTCTTGAAGACAGCTGGGAGGCAGTTGAACAGTCTTGGGCCCCTGACACTTATTGTGTTGTCTTTTATCGTGCTATTGGCACCCCTGCTTTTCATTGGGGGGATGTTGCATCGTCTGTCGAGTTTATTGCTTTCATACCTGGAGTTTACCTGGAGAGAGTTCCGGGGGTCAACGCCCCCGCGGCCCGGTCTGTGACCAGGCCTCCTGGTGGATCAGAACCTGATCAACCAGGCTGTTACTGCTGGCTGCACGCAAACCAAAGTACGAGCCACAGCCCGGCTAGTCAGGAACCGAATTTATGTGCTTGTCCAGTGCCAGCTTGAAGACTGCCAGGGGTCTGTTGGTAATCCCCCTTATGTATGCTGGGAGGCAGTTGAACAGTCTCGGGCCCCTGACACTTATTGTATGGTCTCTTAACGTGCTAGTGACACCCCTGCTTTTCATTGGGGGGATGTTGCATCGTCTGCCAAGTCTTTTGCTTTCGTAGTGAGTGATTTTCGTGTGCAAGTTCGGTACTAGTCCCTCTAGGATTTTCCAGGTGTATATAATCATGTATCTCTCCCGCCTGCGTTCCAGGGAATACATGTTTAGGAACCTCAAGCGCTCCCAGTAATTGAGGTGTTTTATCTCCGTTATGCGCGCCGTGAAGGTTCTCTGTACATTTTCTAGGTCAGCAATTTCACCTGCCTAGTGTGCAGCAATATTCCAACCTAGACAGAACAAGTGACCTGAAGAGTGTCATCATGGGCTTGGCATCCCTAGTTTTGAAGGTTCTCATTATCCATCCTGTCATTTTTCTAGCAGATGCGATTGATACAATGTTATGGTCCCTGAAGGTGAGATCCTCCGACATGATCACTCCCAGGTCTTTGACGTTGGTGTTTCGCTCTATATTGTGGCCAGAATTTGTTTTGTACTCTGATGAAGATTTAATTTCCTCGTGTTTACCATATCTGAGTAATTGAAATTTCTCATCGTTGAACTTCATATTGTTTTCTGCAGCCCATTGAAAGATTTGGTTGATGTCCCCCTGGAGCCTTGCAGTGTCTGCAATGGAAGACACTCTCATGCAGATTCGGGTGCCATCTGCAAAAAAAGACACGGTGCTGTGGCTGACATCCTTGTCTATGTCAGATATGAGGATGAGGAACAAGATGGGAGCGAGTACTGTGCCTTGTGGAACAGAGCTTTTTACCGTAGCTGCCTCGGACTTTACTCTGTTGACTACTACTCTCTGTTTACCTGGAGTTTACCTGGAAATTATAGATCCATCGACCGACTTTTCCTGTTATTCCTTTAGCACGCATTTTGTGCGCTATTACGCCATGGTCACACTTGTCGAAGGCTTTTGCAAAGTCTGTATATATTACATCTGCATTATTTTTGTCTTCTAGTGCATCTAGGACCTTGTCGTAGTGATCCAATAGTTGAGACAGACAGGAGCGACCTGTTCTAAACCCATGTTGGCCTGGGTTGTGTAATTGATGGGTTTCTAGATGGGTGGTGATCTTGCTTCTTAGGACCCTTTCAAAGATTTTTATGATATGGGATGTTAGTACTATCGGTCTGTAGTTCTTTGCTGTTGCTTTACTGCCCCCTTTGTGGAGTGGGGCTATGTCTGTTGTTTTTAGTAACTGTGGGACGACCCCCGTGTCCATGCTCCCTCTCCATAGGATGGTAAAAGCACGTGATAGGGGCTTCTTGCAGTTTTTATGAACACGGAGTTCCATGAGTCTGGCCCTGGGGCAGAGTGCATGGGCATGTCATTTATCGCCTGTTCGAAGTCATTTGGCGTCAGGATAACATCAGATAGGCTTGTGTTAACCAAATTCTGTGGCTCTCTCATAAAAAAATCATTTTTATCTTCGACTCTCAGACTGGTTAGTGGCTTGCTAAAAACTGAGTCATATTGGGACTTGAGTAACTCGCTCATTTCCTTGCTGTCATCTGTGTAGGACCCATCTTGTTTAAGTAGGGGCCCAATACTGGACGTTGTTCTCGACTTTGATTTGGCATCGGAGAAGAAATACTTTGGGTTTCTTTCGATTTCATTTATGGTTTTTAGTTCTTCCCGCGATTCCTGACTCCTATAAGATTGCTTTAGCTTAAGTTCGATGCTTGCTATTTCTCTGACCAGTGTCTCCCTACGCATTTCAGATATATTGACCTCTTTTAGCCGCTCTGTTATTCTTTTCCGTCGCCTGTAAAGGGAGCGCCTGTCTCTTTCTATTTTACATCTACTCCTCCTTTTTCTTAGAGGAATAAGTCTTGTGCATACATCGAGTGCCACCGAGTTAATCTGTTCTAGGCATAAGTTGGGGTCTGTGTTGCTTAGTATATCTTCCCAGCTTATATCGGTTAGGACTTGGTTTACTTGGTCCCACTTTATGTTTTTGTTATTGAAGTTGAATTTGGTGAATGCTCCCTCGTGACTAATCTCATTATGTCGGTCTGGGGCTCCGCGCATACATGTCTGAACCTCAATTATGTTGTGATCTGAGTATATTGTTTTTGATATGGTGACATTTCTTATCAGATCATCATTGTTAGTGAAGATGAGGTCTAGTGTATTCTCCAGTCTAGTAGGCTCTATTATTTGCTGGTTTAAATTGAATTTTGTGCAGAGATTTAAAAGCTCGTGTGAGTGTGAGTTTTCATCAGAGCTGCTTCCTGGTGTTATTACTGCAACAATATTATTTGCTATATTCCTCCATTTTAGGTGCCTTAAGTTGAAATCTCCCAGGAGCAAGATGTTGGGTGCAGGAGCTGGCAGATTTTCCAGACAGTGGTCAATTTTTAACAGCTGTTCCTGGAATTGCTGGGATGTTGCATCCGGAGGCTTGTAGACTACCACAATGACTAGGTTTTGGTTCTCGATCTTTACTGCTAAAACTTCCACTATATCATTTGAGGCATTTAGCAGTTCTGTGCAAACAAGTGACTCTGCAATGTACAGGCCAACCCCCCCTTTTTGCCTGTTCACTCTGTCGCATCTGTATAGGTTGTAACCTGGGATCCATATTTCGTTGTCCAAGTGATCCTTTATGTGGGTCTCATAGAGAGTGATTTTCGTGTGCAAATTTGGTACTAATCCCTCCAAGATTTTCCAAGTGTATATAATCATGATCTCTCTCGCCTACATTCTTTGGAGTACAAGGCGAGGAACTTCAACGATTCCCAGTAATTTTGGTGTTTTATCGCACTTATGCGCGCAGTGAAGGTTCTCTGTATATTTTCTAGGTCAGCAATTTCACCTGTCTTGAAAGGCGCTGTTAGTGTGCAGCAATATTCCAGCCTAGATAGAATAAGCTACCTGGAGAGTGTCATCATGGGCTTGGTTTCCTTAGTTTTGAAGGTCATTTTTTTCTGGCTGATGTAATTGATACAATGTTTTGGTCTTTGAAAGTGAGATCCTCTGACATTATCACTCCCAGGTCTTTTACATTAGTTTTTCGCTCTATTGTGTAATTGGAATTTGTTTTGTACTTCTATATAGTCTTAATTTCCTCGTGTTTTTCATATCGACGTAATTGAAATTTCTCATCATTGAACTTCATATTGTTTTCTACGGCCCATTTAAAATTTGGTTGATGTCCGCCTGGAGTCTTGCAATGTCTTCAGTGGAGGACACTGTCATACAGATTCGGGTGTCATCTGCAAAGGAAGACACGGTGTTGTGGCTTACAGCTCTGTCTATGTCAGATATGAGGATGAGGAACAAGATGGGAGCGAGTACTGTGCCTTGTGGAACAGAGATTGTCACTGTAGTCGCCTCAGACTTTACTCTGTTTACTACTACTACTCTTTGTGTTCTATTTGTTAGAAAATTATAGATCCATCTACCAACTTTTCCTGTTATTCCTTTATCACTCATTTTGTGCGCTATTTGTATGTAGGAATTGGGTTAGTGCTTTAGGTATATTCTGCTGTATGTGTGTAGCGACAAGATTAATATTGACAAATTCATGTTTGGAGAAGATTCTTGCACTGTAATATCGATAACAGTCGAAAAGAAAATGTTATATTGTTTCTAGAACACTGTAATAGAGTGCAGTTTTCATTTATATAATTTCTGCTAGCTTAGTGTATCCCAGCCTTTGTTTGGCTATTACTGTCTTAGTCTTGTTTTATACCATGTAGGTTTCCACTCATAACAACTTCTTGTAATAGTTCCATGCATGTTGGTGAGCATGACGCTTTCCAGATTTCAGGGGATTTACTTGTGATAGTTTTCAGTGTACCTTTACATATTGTATGTGCAAATGGCAGTGATGTAGCAAGTGGACAGTGACAGGATGGATAATGAGAACCTTCAAAACTAGGGAGGCCAAGCCCATGATGACGCTCTTCAGGTCACTTGTTTTATCTAGGCTGGAATATTGCTGCACACTAACAGCACCTTTCAAGGCAGGTGAAATTGCTGACCTAGAAAATGTACAGAGAACCTTCACGGCGCGCATAACGGAGATAAAACACCTCAATTACTGGGAGCGCTTGAGGTTCCTAAACCTGTATTCCCTGGAACGCAGGCGGGAGAGATACGTGATTATATACACCTGGAAAATCCTAGAGGGACTAGTACCGAACTTGCACACGAAAATCACTCACTACGAAAGCAAAAGACTTGGCAGACGATGCAACATCCCCCAATGAAAAGCAGGGGTGTCACTAGCACGTTAAGAGACCATACAATAAGTGTCAGGGGCCCGAGACTGTTCAACTACCTCCCAGCGTACTTAAGGGGGATTACTAACAGACCCCTGGCAGTCTTCAAGCTGGCACTGGACAAGAACCTAAAGTCGGTTCCTGACCAGCCGGACTGTGGCTCGTACGTTGGTTTGCGTGCAGTCAGCAGCAACAGCCTGGTTAATCAGGCTCTGATCCACCAGGAGGCCTGGTCACAGACCGGGCCGCGGGGGCGTTGACCCCCGGAATTCTCTCCAGGTAAATTCCAGGTTAACTCGCCATATTACTGTGATTCAGTAATCTGATATGTCGTCCTAAGGAGTTGGGTTCGTGTAGGAGGGTGAGGCAGGGATATACAAGTTCTTGGCAGGTTTTGGACTGATATGAGATTGGATAGCAGTTTTATATTAGCTACTTACTATATAATTGATCTGGCAGTGTGTCAGTTAGTACAAGGGCCTGATAAATTCTTCGCAGTTCGGCTATGAAGACAGGAACCTCTTTGGATAGTCTCCATTCTATTTTGAAATGGAAACGAGGAATCCCCAGTGCAGGTATCACTAAGGGATTATTATTGTTAAGGATTTGTGATCCATCTGTATTTATTTCTTTCGTTCTGGGATGAAGGTTATTCATTGTAAATATAAAAAACTCTTGTGATTACTCAAAGGGAGTCATACAACGCTTGATGGAATGGGAGACATTGGTGCACAAATCAAATTCCTTAGATCAAGAGCCCATCATCAGCACCAAGGATACCTCCCTTGAGGGATATGATTATTGAGAATGGGCCCAAATATTATTACGTGGGTCCTGTGGAAAATTTTCTAGGGGTGATTACCTGTATGTACATCAACATTATATACATACAAGTAATCTCATTGGGAGACAACCATATTGTTTACCGTAGTCACCCCGTGTAGACATGTGAGAAAACTTAACCACCCCTGGTCACGGCAGGTGGTTCCTTCGACCTCACAATCTTATCCATATCTATCCGAGACCAGTATGGATTGGATAGCACCCACAAGTACGGTGCTAATTAATTGTGGACTGTATAGATTATATTAGTGTAACTGAATGAAGGGGGGGGGGTAGGTCACACATGGATATATCCATCAAGGAAAAGCACTTGTACATAATCTCTCCACTTACCAGATATTCTCTGGTGGCTACTTGATGTAGCTGGATCACCCATAACCTATCCAATTACTACATACCTAACTGGCCAGTATCAGTCTGCTATAACTAGAAGGGTTACTTAACTGTGGGTGATTGATATTCCTTATTTCCTCCATTCACCATCTCATTTCGATGTCCTGCTACACCGACACGGTTCTCATTCCAGCAGGACGAGGTATCCGTTGGTTTGTCCCGGTTTAGAAGTCGTGACTCAATGAAATTCACTTTCCTCGTCCCGGGAACAACGAGGTCTAACGTGTTCACTCGGAGCAAGGCGACTTATTTCACTTCACGCATTCTCTTGACTTAGCATTATTATCATTAATTACATTACAATTCACAAGACGATTTAATGTCTCATAATTTTTATACACATTAGAGATCACTCCATTAAGATCTGAGACCGATGAGTGATGATTAAACCAAGGGTAATTTTCCCCGGGACACAGTCCATGGTGACGCGCCAGTCACCCGGTCCTACCATTATTCACTCATTTTACCACTTTATTACGGTGGTCCCGTAAATCACGTTCCCTCCAGGAACACTTACTACACTTCCTACTATGAAATGAGGCCTATATTAATCCTTAGGCCGCCGTGAACGCCAATTTCCTGGTTCCATGCTTTCCCAGCCTCCTCACTACATTCAAAAAACTCCCGCCTCCCCCATGCCCCGAGTCGACCTCTACCCCCGCACATCCGCGCATGCGCAAAGGGAACTCTTGGTTCTATCCTATTGTCAAATACATTTTTGACTCATATCGACACATTAAACATCTATTAGGCACTATAGTTTCGGAAAATTAAAATATTTTCCACAGGTCCACTAGGGTGGTGTGACGCATGTTTCCTTACACCTGCTGACACCCCTCGACCCTTCCCAATTTCCGAACTTCACCTAGCAGTACGTAGGTACCTTTTGTGGGTTAGATCCTGGGATAGACACTTGAAAGACCCCACTGGAAATAAGCCAGTGTCTTTATTGTGTCATCCTGGGTTACATCGGTTATTAGGGCAGTTCAAACTTAATTCGTTGGGTAGCTTCGTGAGAGAATTGTAAATTATAAGGACCTACTAAGTAGAGACCAGTAGACCTATTGTAGTGTTCCTTCATTCTTATGTTCTTAATCCAAAGAAAATCTTTGTCTTTGACACAGATGCTGGTGTTGTTCGTGCTGGGTGGTGGGTTTGGCTTGGGTGTGGGTCGGTCAGTGGGTAATGAAGAGCCATGGGTGGATAGTAATGATGCCCTCTTCATCACCACCTACCTTGTGAGTGATGGTGTCCAGCACTACGACTGTCTCAACCGCCTCTCCTGCCTTCAACACTACAAGGCTCATGACCTCCTCACCGCTGGCAGGATGATCATCAATGCTGCCAGGTATACCCCTCACACCCCACGCCAGGTATACCCTCGCAACTTACACCAGGTATACCCTTACACCTCACGCTACGTATACCCTTACACCTCACGCCAGGTATGCCCTCTCACCTCACGCCAGGTATACCTAATTGCAGATACCTCACACTAGATATACCCTCATACGGTCCTCACGCCAAGTACGTATACTTAACACCAGATACCTGATACTAGATACACCCTCACACTCAGTAAGTGTAAGGGGACCATGGCTCTTCAGTGTCTTCCCACGGTGCATAAGGAAAATTACCAATCCTTAGCTACCTTCAAGAGGGAACTGGATTAGTTCCTAGAGTCATTACCTGATCAACCAGGAGGGCCTGGTCTTGGACCAGGAGGGCAAGGTCTTGGACCAGGAGGGCATGGTCTTGGACCAGTAGGGCATGGTCTTGGACCAGGAGGCCTGGTCTTGGACCAGGAGGGCCTGGTCTTGGACCAGGAGGGCATGGTCTTGGACCAGGAGGGCATGGTCTTGGACCAGGAGGGCATGGTCTTGGACCAGGAGGGCCTGGTCTTGGGCCAGGAGGGCATAGTCTTAGACCAGGAGGGCCTGGTTTTGGACCAGGAGGGCCTGGTCTTAGACCAGGAGGGCCTGGTCTTGGACCAGGAGGCCTGGTCTTGGACCAGGAGGCCTGGTCTTGGACCAGGAGGGCATGGTCTTGGATCAGGAGGGCCTGGTCTTGGACTAGGAGGGCCTGGTCTTGGACCAGGCCGCAGGGGCGGTGACCTTCAGAAGCGACCACAGGTGATCCTCACACTTCACACCTCGAGTGTTGGTCATGTCAGACTGACACCATCACGGGAAAGTGCTAAGCCCGGATCATAGAGCACCTGGGTGAATGGCTGGTAATCATGTCTGATCCAAGGAAGAAGGCCAACTTCAATTCCTTGAATCAAGAGCTCTGCACCTCCATCAAGGCAACCAACTTGAAGGAAGTACCGAAAACAATCTATTCACTAATTATTAATCCACTACACTGATTACCACTGCAATTACTGCTATAAAATTGATTAGTAAACTTATAACATTTGACTAATACCCAGTTCTCACCTGTGTAGGTTACTTATACCCAGTTCTCACCTGTGTAGGTTACTAATACCCAGTTCTCACCTGTATAGGCTACTAATACCCAGGTCTCAACTGTCTAGGTTACTAATATCCAGTTCTCACCTGTACAGGTTCATGGGGTACTCGCTGGAGAAGTATGAACGCCTGACGTGGGACATGGAAGATGCTATACACTTCAGGGCTGGTGGTGGCTCCTGTCATACCCGCTACCCCTGTCACATCATGCCCAGCCTCTAGCCATGCTGTTCACCTTTTCGTATTATTCACGAGGAAGAGCTAAACCTGTGGGGGTTATATGGCGCCTGGAGAATGAGAAGCATTCAGGTTCGATTCTGGGAAGAGGTTAAGTCTTGTTCATTGGATCAAGGGTCCCTCTCGGGCATCTCCTGAGGGGTAGCTATGTTGCCACAACATGTGAACCCCTCAGGGAAGGTTCCTTGACACTGGTGAAGGATCTTGACATAGGGAATTGGAACTGTGATCCAGTTCCCTGACTTGAGTCTGAATACCTTCCACCTCCCCCCACAGGTGCTGTATAATCCCTACGGGTTTAACGCTCCCCCATGATTATAATAATGTTAACATGTTAACTGTATGTTAACATATTTGTTCGTGTACAAGCACCTAAAGTCGGTTCCTGACCAGCCGGGCTGTGGCTCGTACGTTGGTTTGCGTGCAGCCAGCAGTAACATCCTAGTTGATCAGGCTCTGATCTACCATGAGGCCTGGTCACAGACCGGGCCGCGGGGGCGTTGACCCCTGGAACTCTCCAGGTAAACTCCAGGAAATATACCATTTTAATTAGCTTGACATACACCCATATATAATTATTCATGTGAGTCGATCAGCATTTTAACTAATTCTACAGGTTTAAATTAGCATTATGTATTATAGTTATGTCTCTGTTATATAATGTACAAAACTGTTGTTGTTCTTGTTAGCAAGAACAAATATTATCTAGTTGTGTATATGTTGTATGCGACTCTTATCACACTTCAATATTGTTGCTGAATTGCACTAATGATTGCTATTGTTGCTGTTTTAGTCGTATTATCAGTATATTTATTATAATTACTATTAATTATGAAATTAGTTGTTTAGGTAATTATTATTATTGTGTCATAATACTACTGTAATAACCACTATATTAGTACAGTACTGTATATTTGGTATTTACGAAAAAAATTTAAACAGTTCTTAAATACGTATTTTGATAAATTGACATTTAATTTTACCCTGAGCATTTAGCTGCACTATTAATATATACAGTAAGGATAGAAGAAGAACAGGTGGGGGTAGAAGAAAGGCTACAGAAGTAGAAAACAGAGCCAGGGCCAAACTCAGCAGCAAAAGCATTGTATAGACTGTGTTCTTCAAGACTGGTCAGACAAAGGGGGTGAAAAGTTGGACAGTATGACAGCACATAAATGACTCTAGGAAAGGCTCCTCACTCAACTGCACAGTGACACATGTCTATGGCTATGGTATTTAGTATCTTTATTTCTACAAGTACAAGGTATACAGGCCTAGCTGACATCAATGATATACGTACTACTAATAGCAAGGATGTTAACTGCACTAGACAATCAAGACATTTAAGGAACTTATCCTATGAATGGATAGGGAATTATCCCCTTATAGGTTATATTCAGACTCCACCAAATTTGCCAAACAAATGATTTTGCTTCAACTTGGTTTTCTAAATTACATTATAGTGTACTTTATTATTGTATAGTACTAGTTAAAAATTACTCCAAAATAATTCGCCTTACATTCTGGTAGTTGTGTGTTCTTGAAATGAAAGTCTGTATAGTCCTTGTGGCTTAGCGCTTCTTTTTTGATTATAATAATAATAATTGAAAAGAAAGTGAGAGGATTGTAGATTATTATTATAAAGGGGAAGCGCTAAACCCGTAGGATTATACAGCGCAGGTTGGGGGGATGTGGAAGGTATTCAGGCTTAATTCAGGGAACTGGAGCACAGATCCAATTCCTTAGATCAAGAGCTCCTCACCAGCGTCAAGGAACCTTCCTTGAGGGGAAAAGTGAGAGGAGATGATTCATGTGGGGTAAACTGGACTGAGATGGATGGTTGTGGTTCTTGTACTGATGTGGATGCAGACTTGTCAGTTGCTGGTTCCATTCGAGTACTCATGTACATGTTCTGTAATATGTCTCTGGTGTGTTTTACCCTTCAGCACTTTATAAAGCTGACCAGAAAACTTTTTTTTAGGACGATAATTGCATTTTTTAAAGCTTTCAAAGGCTCATCTCCCTTCTCACACACAACTTTCTAATAAGATAGTGCTTTGTGCTTTATTTTCTGGGACTTTCTTTTTTTTTCCCCCAATCCACACATTCAATAACTTTAACATGTTATTGAGCTGTATTAGCCTTGACATTTTTTTTTGAACACATGTCACTTTGTATTGCTTATTGCACAAGTTCTTTATTTTTCCCTCAAGTGTCATTTTCAACTGTACAAAAGTGAATCATTCACACAATACTCACAATCAGTTTCCAGCAAACATGCATCACTTTAAACACATCTATCTTCCATTTTCTTTAACAAAATAATAGATTCACATTAATTCTTCCAGTATTAAATATCCAAAGACAAAACAGTGATGAAAATTGTAATAGCTTGATAAACACAGAGGTAGAAGAAGCATTCAGAATATAACTAGTGGTGTGTGTTGTCAGTAGGAGGGAAGGTTCATTATAATTATAACTAAGCACTAAACCCATAAGGGTCATACATCACTGCAGGAGGGAAGGAGGCATGTAGCACAGCTTGTATTTTATGGTACATGTATGTCTTATAAAGGCTTTCCTGCTCTAAGTTTTCAATTACACTTTTAATCAGTTGCAAATAAATTGTACACTGTGAATTCACATTGTAAAAGGGTTTACTGTATAATTAAGTATGGTCATTATCTAAAACTTGCCTTATATAGCACAGAATCATTACGGTATTTGTATCTGTCAGTCGCCCCATATTTTCAATGGTAGGCAGAGGCAATAGAGGCATTTCCCCGTATTGTGGTAGTGGGAGATAAGAGTTGCTTTCCTCAAGGATAATCTGCACCTTCGTCACCAACTCTCTCCCATAAGTCACATTACAAATACATTTTTTTTAGAATTTTGTTATTTATTTTGTAAATAAAAACCAAATTTATATTTTCTTTATATTAAACTATAAAATAATTTATGTTTAAATAACCTTCTCTAATAATCTTGGAATGTATCAACTTTTTTATAATATAATAAAACATGAGAGAATGGAGACAAATGGTTTTTAGGACTTGACGTGCTGTTGGAGTGTCAGCAAGGTAACATGAAGGGATTCAGGGAAACCAACAGGCTGGATTGAAGTTCTGGAGATGGGAAGTACAGTGTCTGCACTCTGAGGAAGGGGTGTTAATGTTGGAGTTTTATAATTGTAGTGTAAGTGCACCTCTGGCAAGATAGTGAAGGAGTGAATGATGGTGAAAGTTTTTCTTTTTCGGGCCACCCTACCTTGGTGGGAAACGTCTAATGTGTTAATAATAAATAATAATAATAATATATATTTTTTTTTTTTTTTTTTTTTTAACAAGTCGGCCGTCTCCCACCAAGGCAGGGTGACCCAAAAAGAAAGAAAATCCCCAAAAAGAAAATACTTTCATCATCATTCAACACTTTCACCTCACTCACACATAATCACTGTTTTTGCAGAGGTGCTCGGAACACAACAGTTTAGAAGCATATACGTATAAAGATACACCACATATCCCTCCAAACTGCTAATATCCCAAACCCCTCCTTTAGAGTGCAGGCATTGAACTTCCCATTTCCAGGACTCAAGTCCGGCTATATAAAAATAACCGGTTTCCCTGAATCCCTTCACTAAATATTACCCTGCTCACACTCCAACAGATCGTCAGGTCCCAAATACCATTCGTCTCCATTCACTCCTATCGAACACGCTCATGCACGTATATACATGTATATATATATATATATATATATATATATATATATATATATATATATATATATATATATATATATATATATATATATATATATATACAGTGGACCCCCGGTTAACGATATTTTTCATTTCAGAAGTATGTTCAGGTGCCAGTACTGACAGAATTTGTTCCCATAAGGAATACTGAGAAGTAGATTAGTCCATTTCAGACCCCCAAACATACACGTACAAACGCACTTACATAATTACACTTACATAATTGGTTGCATTGGGAGGTGATCGTTATGCGGGGGTCCACTGTATATATATTATATATATATATATATATATATATATATATATATATATATATAGATATATATATATATATATATATATATATATATATATATATATATATATTACCTGGAGAGAGTTCCGGGGGTCAACGCCCCCGCGGCCCGGTCTGAGACCAGGCCTCCTGGTGGATCAGAGCCTGATCAACCAGGCTGTTGCTGCTGGCTGCACGCAAACCAACATACGAGCCACAGCCCGGCTGATCCGGAACTGACTTTAGGTGCTTGTCCAGTGCCAGCTTGAAGACTGCCAGGGGTCTGTTGGTAATCCCCCTTATGTGTGCTGGGAGGCAGTTGAACAGTCTCGGGCCCCTGACACTTATATATATATATATTATATATATATTTATTATTTTTTATTTTTTTTTTTTTTATTATCACACTGGCCGATTCCCACCAAGGCAGGGTGGCCCGAAAAAGAAAAACTTTCACCATCATTCACTCCATCACTGTCTTGCCAGAAGGGTGCTTTACACTACAGTTTTTAAACTGCAACATTAACACCCCTCCTTCAGAGTGCAGGCACTGTACTTCCCATCTCCAGGACTCAAGTCCGGCCTGCCGGTTTCCCTGAATCCCTTCATAAATGTTACTTTGCTCACACTCCAACAGCACGTCAAGTATTAAAAACCATTTGTCTCCATTCACTCCTATCAAACACGCTCACGCATGCCTGCTGGAAGTCCAAGCCCCTCGCACACAAAACCTCCTTTACCCCCTCCCTCCAACCCTTCCTAGGCCGACCCCTACCCCGCCTTCCTTCCACTACAGACTGATACACTCTTGAAGTCATTCTGTTTCGCTCCATTCTCTCTACATGTCCGAACCACCTCAACAACCCTTCCTCAGCCCTCTGGACAACAGTTTTGGTAATCCCGCACCTCCTCCTAACTTCCAAACTACGAATTCTCTGCATTATATTCACACCACACATTGCCCTCAGACACGACATCTCCACTGCCTCCAGCCTTCTCCTCGCTGCAACATTCATCACCCACGCTTCACACCCATATAAGAGCGTTGGTAAAACTATACTCTCATACATTCCCCTCTTTGCCTCCAAGGACAAAGTTCTTTGTCTCCACAGACTCCTAAGTGCACCACTCACTCTTTTTCCCTCATCAATTCTATGATTCACCTCATCTTTCATAGACCCATCCGCTGACACGTCCACTCCCAAATATCTGAATACGTTCACCTCCTCCATACTCTCTCCCTCCAATCTGATATTCAATCTTTCATCACCTAATCTTTTTGTTATCCTCATAACCTTACTCTTTCCTGTATTCACCTTTAATTTTCTTCTTTTGCACACCCTACCAAATTCATCCACCAATCTCTGCAACTTCTCTTCAGAATCTCCCAAGAGCACAGTGTCATCAGCAAAGAGCAGCTGTGACAACTCCCACTTTGTGTGTGATTCTTTATCTTTTAACTCCACGCCTCTTGCCAAGACCCTCGCATTTACTTCTCTTACAACCCCATCTATAAATATATTAAACAACCACGGTGACATCACACATCCTTGTCTAAGGCCTACTTTTACTGGGAAAAAATTTCCCTCTTTCCTACATACTCTAACTTGAGCCTCACTATCCTCGTAAAAACTCTTCACTGCTTTCAGTAACCTACCTCCTACACCATACACTTGCAACATCTGCCACATTGCCCCCCTATCCACCCTGTCATACGCCTTTTCCAAATCCATAAATGCCACAAAGACCTCTTTAGCCTTATCTAAATACTGTTCACTTATATGTTTCACTGTAAACACCTGGTCCACACACCCCCTACCTTTCCTAAAGCCTCCTTGTTCATCTGCTATCCTATTCTCCGTCTTACTCTTAATTCTTTCAATTATAACTCTACCATACACTTTACCAGGTACACTCAACAGACTTATCCCCCTATAATTTTTGCACTCTCTTTTGTCCCCTTTGCCTTTATACAAAGGAACTATGCATGCTCTCTGCCAATCCCTAGGTACCTTACCCTCTTCCATACATTTATTAAATAATTGCACCAACCACTCCAAAACTATATCCCCACCTGCTTTTAACATTTCTATCTTTATCCCATCAATCCCGGCTGCCTTACCCCCTTTCATTTTACCTACTGCCTCACGAACTTCTCCCACACTCACAACTGGCTCTTCCTCACTCCTACAAGATGTTATTCCTCCTTGCCCTATACACGAAATCACAGCTTCCCTATCTTCATCAACATTTAACAATTCCTCAAAATATTCCCTCCATCTTCCCAATACCTCTAACTCTCCATTTAATAACTCTCCTCTCCTATTTTTAACTGACAAATCCATTTGTTCTCTAGGCTTTCTTAACTTGTTAATCTCACTCCAAAACTTTTTCTTATTTTCAACAAAATTTGTTGATAACATCTCACCCACTCTCTCATTTGCTCTCTTTTTACATTGCTTCACCACTCTCTTAACTTCTCTCTTTTTCTCCATATACTCTTCCCTCCTTGCATCACTTCTACTTTGTAAAAACTTCTCATATGCTAACTTTTTCTCCCTTACTACTCTCTTTACATCATCATTCCACCAATCGCTCCTCTTCCCTCCTGCACCCACTTTCCTGTAACCACAAACTTCTGCTGAACACTCTAACACTACATTTTTAAACCTACCCCATACCTCTTCGACCCCATTGCCTATGCTCTCATTAGCCCATCTATCCTCCAATAGCTGTTTATATCACATATATATATTATATATATATTATATCATATATATATATATTATATATATATATATATATATATATATATATATATATATATATATTATATTATATATATATTAATCATAGAATTGATGAGGGAAAAAAGGTGAGTGGTGCATTGAGGTATACGTGGAGTCAAAAAATGTTATCTATGGAGGCAAAGAAAGGAATGTATGAAAGTATAGTAGTACCAACACTCTTATATGGGTGTGAAGCTTGGGTGGTAAATGCAGCAGCGAGGAGACGGTTGGAGGCAGTGGAGATGTCCTGTCTAAGGGCAATGTGTGGTGTAAATATTATGTAGAAAATTCGGAGTGTGGAAATTAGGAAAAGGTGTGGAGTTAATAAAAGTATTAGTCAGAGGGCAGAAGAGGGGTTGTTGAGGTGGTTTGGTCATTTAGAGAGAATGGATCAAAGTAGAATGACATGGAAAGCATATAAATCTATAGGGGAAGGAAGGCGAGGTAGGGGTCGTCCTCGAAAGGGTTGGAGAGAGGGGGTAAAGGAGGTTTTGTGGGCAAGGGGCTTGGACTTCCAGCAAGCGTGTGTGAGCGTGTTAGATAGGAGTGAATGGAGACGAATGGTACTTGGGACCTGACGATCTGTTGGAGTGTGAGCAGGGTAATATTTAGTGAAGGGATTCAGGGAAACCGGTTATTTTCATATAGTCGGACTTGAGTCCTGGAAATGGGAAGTACAATGCCTGCACTTTAAAGGAGGGGTTTGGGATATTGGCAGTTTGGAGGGATATGTTGTGTATCTTTATACGTATATGCTTCTAAACTGTTGTATTCTGAGCACCTCTGCAAAAACAGTGATTATGTGTGAGTGTGGTGAAAGTGTTGAATGATGATGAAAGCATTTTCTTTTTGGGGATTTTCTTTCTTTTTTGGGTCACCCTGCCTCGGTGGGAGACGGCCGACTTGTTGAAAAAAAAAAATATATATATATATATATATATATATATATATATATATATATATATATATATACAGTGGTCCCTCGTTTTTCGTAATTAATCCGTTCCTGGAGCCGTTACTATAAACGAAATTTACGATTTACGAATCAATTTTCCCCATACACTTAATCCGTTCCTGACACCCAGAAGTATTAAAACAAAAAAATTTTTAACATGAAATATACATGTAGTACATAAACAATACAATGGGAAATGATGAATGAAACATTAACAGCATAACACTTACCTTTATTGGAGATTCTTCTTGGTGTATGGGAGACTGGAGTAGGAGAGAGAGTGGATTGTTTATAGTTTGGAAGGGGAATCCCCTTCCATCAACATCTCAGGTACCAATTGCTTTTCTGGGGTTGCTTGTCTTCTCTGTTTCTTAATGCCACTAGGACCACCTTGAGAGTCAATGGAGTCCTGTCTCGCAAAATAACTGTGGAGAGAGCTCTGTTTCTGGCGTCTCTTTAACACTTCCCTAAAATGGCCCAAGACTTTGTCACTGTACATGTTGCCAACCTGGCTTGCAACAACCTTGTTAGGGTGATGTTTCTCCATAAAGCTTTCCATCTTACCTCACATAGTAAAAATCTCTTTAATTTCTGGAGAAGGCACCTTCTTCCATCTCTCTTCCTCCTCCTCTGCAGCAAGATTCTGAGCTGCGATGTGTTGCTCTTCCTGCTGAAGCTCTTGCAGCTCCTCAGTGTTGAGCTCTTCATTGTGGTCTTCCACCAATTCTTCCACATCCTCCAAACTCACATCCAACCCCATGGAACTCCCCAGTGCCACAATTGATTTTACAACAGACATAGGCTCATCAGGGTCAGTCCCAAACCCTTCAAAATCCCTCTTGTCGACACAATCTGGCCACAATTTTCTCCAGGCAGAGTTCAAAGTCCTGGTAGTCACTCCCTCCCAAGCCATACCTATGGAGGATGCTGAAGTGTTCTCTCCAAAATTCCCTTAGGGTCAAGTGAGTGTCTGTGGTCACAGTCAAGCACCTGTGAAACATTGCTTTTGTGTAGAGTTTTTTAAAGTTTGCAATGACCTGCTGGCCCATGGGCTGGAGGAGAGGAGAGGTATTCGGGGGCAAGAACTTTACTGTGATGAACCCAAACTCCTCAAAAATTAGGTCATCCAAGTTTGGAGGATGAGCAGGTGCATTGTCCATTACTAGCAGGCACTTGAGATCCAATTTCTTTTCCAGGAGATACTCCTTCACACTAGGGCCAAACACTTCATTGAACCACTCGACGAAAATTTCCCTCGTGACCCATGCCTTACTATTAGATTTCCAAAACACACACAATTTACTCTTCATAACATTGTTTTTCCTGAACACTCTGGGATTTTCAGAATGGTACACTAGTAATGGCTTCACTTTGAAATCCCCACTAGCATTAGCACAGAACATTAGCGTCAGCCTGTCTATCATAGGCTTGTGTCCTGGCATTGCCTTTTCCTCTTGTGTAATGAAGGTCCTCTTTGGCATTTTCTTCCAAAAGAGGCCTGTTTCATCACAACTGAACACTTGTTCAGGTTTCAGTCCTTCAGCCTCTATGTACTCCTGGAATTCATGCACATATTTTTCAGCCGCCTTGTGGTCTGAACTGGCAGCCTCACCATGCCTTACCACACTGTGTACGCCAGTACGGTTCTTAAATCTCTCAAAGCAGCCTTTGCTGGCCTTAAATTAACTCACATCACCACTATTTGCAGGCAATTTCTTTACCAAATCTTCATGCAACTGCCTAGCCTTTTCACAAATAATCGAAGTCATAAGAGTATCTCCTGCTAATTGTTTCTCATTTATCCACACCAATAATAACTTCTCAACCTTTTCCAGTACTGGTGATCTCATTTTTGTCAGCATAGTTACTCCCTTTGCAACAACAGCATCCTTGATTTCCTTTTTCTTGGCCACTATGGAACATAAGGTTGTGTAGGGTTTCTTATACATCCTGGCCAGTTCAGCCACACTTGTACCACTTTCATATTGTTCAATGTTGGTTTTCTTAAATTCAATCATATTTCTCACCTTCTTTATCACAGGCTTGGCACTAGGAGCTTTCTTTGGAGCCATGGTAGCTTATTTAGTACTTGCAAGCACTAAAATAAATGGAATATTATGAAATATTTTGCTGGAGCACGTGAGGGGACCTTCGCTCACTGGTAAACAATGCCAGACTGGCTGCCGCCACGGCTCACGCCGTGGGTACGCGTCCCGGACGAACTACGACTCGCGAGTCAACCTATGAAAAACGAGTCCATGTTTACATGAAAATACCCCTATGATTGGCGAATTTTACGATTGCTGAGAACTACGAAAAGCGAGGGAGCACTGTATATATATATATATATATATATATATACAGTGGACCCCCGCTTAACGAACACCTCCAAATGCGACCAATTATGTAAGTGTGTTTATGTAAGTGCGTTTGTACATGTATGTTTGTGGGTCTGAAATGGACTAATCTACTTCACAATATTCCTTATGGGAAAAAATTCGGTCAGTACTGGCATCTGAACATACTACTGGAATGAAAAAAGTTCGTTAACCGGGGGTCCACTGTATATATATATATATATATATATACATATACATATATATATACATATATATATATATATATATATATATATATATATTTATATATATATATATGCCAGATGACTGTGAAACAAAAACCTGTAACTGTTTTGCATGATGGTAGGATTGCTGGTTTCTTTTTCTGTCTCATAAACACGCTAGATAACAGGGATATCTTGCTACTCCTACTTACACTTTGGTCACACTTCACAGACACGCACATGCATATATATATATACATACATCTAGGTTTTTCTCCCTTTTTCTAAATAGCTCTTGTCCTTTTTATTTCTTCTATTGTCCATGGGGAAGTGGAAAAGAATCTTTCCTCCGTAAGCCATGCGTGTCGTATGAGGCGACTAAAATGCCGGGAGCAATGGGCTAGTAACCCCTTCTCCTGTATACATTTACTAAAAAAGAGAAGAAGAAAAACTTTATAAAACTGGGTTGCTTAAATGTGCGTGGATGTAGTGCGGATGACAAGAAACAGATGATTGCTGATGTTATGAATGAAAAGAAGTTGGATGTCCTGGCTCTAAGCGAAACAAAGCTGAAGGGGGTAGGAGAGTTTCAGTGGGGGGAAATAAATGGGATTAAATCTGGAGTATCTGAGAGAGTTAGAGCAAAGGAAGGGGTAGCAGTAATGTTAAATGATCAGTTATGGAAGGAGAAAAGAGAATATGAATGTGTAAATTCAAGAATTATGTGGATTAAAGTAAAGGTTGGATGCGAGAAGTGGGTCATAATAAGCGTGTATGCACCTGGAGAAGAGAGGAATGCAGAGGAGAGAGAGAGATTTTGGGAGATGTTAAGTGAATGTATAGGAGCCTTTGAACCAAGTGAGAGAGTAATTGTGGTAGGGGACCTGAATGCTAAAGTAGGAGAAACTTTTAGAGAGGGTGTGGTAGGTAAGTTTGGGGTGCCAGGTGTAAATGATAATGGGAGCCCTTTGATTGAACTTTGTGTAGAAAGGGGTTTAGTTATAGGTAATACATATTTTAAGAAAAAGAGGATAAATAAGTATACAAGATATGATGTAGGGCGAAATGACAGTAGTTTGTTGGATTATGTATTGGTAGATAAAAGACTGCTGAGTAGACTTCAGGATGTACATGTTTATAGAGGGGCCACAGATATATCGGATCACTTTCTAGTTGTAGCTACACTGAGAGTAAAAGGTAGATGGGATACAAGGAGAATAGAAGCATCAGGGAAGAGAGAGGTGAAGGTTTATAAACTAAAAGAGGAGGCAGTTAGGGTAAGATATAAACAGCTATTGGAGGATAGATGGGCAAATGAGAGCATAGGCAATGGGGTCGAAGAGGTATGGGGTAGGATTAAAAATGTAGTGTTAGAGTGTTCAGCAGAAGTTTGTGGTTACAGGAAAGTGGGTGCAGGAGGGAAGAGGAGCAATTGGTGGAATGATGATGTAAAGAGAGTAGTAAGGGAGAAAAAGTTAGCATATGAGAAGTTTTTACAAAGTAGAAGTGATGCAAGGAGGGAAGAGTATATGGAGAAAAAGAGAGAGGTTAAGAGAGTGGTGAAGCAATGTAAAAAGAGAGCAAATGAGAGAGTGGGTGAAATGTTATCAACAAATTTTGTTGAAAATAAGAAAAAGTTTTGGAGTGAGATTAACAAGTTAAGAAAGCCTAGAGAACAAATGGATTTGTCAGTTAAAAATAGGAGAGGAGAGTTATTAAATGGAGAGTTAGAGGTATTGGGAAGATGGAGGGAATATTTTGAAGAATTGTTAAATGTTGATGAAGATAGGGAAGCTGTGATTTCGTGTATAGGGCAAGGAGGAATAACATCTTGTAGGAGTGAGGAAGAGCCAGTTGTGAGTGTGGGGGAAGTTCGTGAGGCAGTACGCAAAATGAAAGGGGGTAAGGCAGCCGGGATTGATGGGATAAAGATAGAAATGTTAAAAGCAGGTGGGGATATAGTTTTGGAGTGGTTGGTGCAATTATTTAATAAATGTATGGAAGAGGGTAAGGTACCTAGGGATTGGCAGAGAGCATGCATAGTTCCTTTGTATAAAGGCAAAGGGGATAAAAGAGAGTGCAAAAATTATAGGGGGATAAGTCTGTTGAGTGTACCTGGTAAAGTGTATGGTAGAGTTATAATTGAAAGAATTAAGAGTAAGACGGAGAATAGGATAGCAGATGAACAAGGAGGCTTTAGGAAAGGTAGGGGGTGTGTGGACCAGGTGTTTACAGTGAAACATATAAGTGAACAGTATTTAGATAAGGCTAAAGAGGTCTTTGTGGCATTTATGGATTTGGAAAAGGCGTATGACAGGGTGGATAGGGGGGCAATGTGGCAGATGTTGCAAGTGTATGGTGTAGGAGGTAGGTTACTGAAAGCAGTGAAGAGTTTTTACGAGGATAGTGAGGCTCAAGTTAGAGTATGTAGGAAAGAGGGAAATTTTTTCCCAGTAAAAGTAGGCCTTAGACAAGGATGTGTGATGTCACCGTGGTTGTTTAATATATTTATAGATGGGGTTGTAAGAGAAGTAAATGCGAGGGTCTTGGCAAGAGGCGTGGAGTTAAAAGATAAAGAATCACACACAAAGTGGAAGTTGTCACAGCTGCTCTTTGCTGATGACACTGTGCTCTTGGGAGATTCTGAAGAGAAGTTGCAGAGATTGGTGGATGAATTTGGTAGGGTGTGCAAAAGAAGAAAATTAAAGGTGAATACAGGAAAGAGTAAGGTTATGAGGATAACAAAAAGATTAGGTGATGAAAGATTGAATATCAGATTGGAGGGAGAGAGTATGGAGGAGGTGAACGTATTCAGATATTTGGGAGTGGACGTGTCAGCGGATGGGTCTATGAAAGATGAGGTGAATCATAGAATTGATGAGGGAAAAAGAGTGAGTGGTGCACTTAGGAGTCTGTGGAGACAAAGAACTTTGTCCTTGGAGGCAAAGAGGGGAATGTATGAGAGTATAGTTTTACCAACGCTCTTATATGGGTGTGAAGCGTGGGTGATGAATGTTGCAGCGAGGAGAAGGCTGGAGGCAGTGGAGATGTCATGTCTGAGGGCAATGTGTGGTGTGAATATAATGCAGAGAATTCGTAGTTTGGAAGTTAGGAGGAGGTGCGGGATTACCAAAACTGTTGTCCAGAGGGCTGAGGAAGGGTTGTTGAGGTGGTTCGGACATGTAGAGAGAATGGAACGAAACAGAATGACTTCAAGAGTGTATCAGTCTGTAGTGGAAGGAAGGCGGGGTAGGGGTCGGCCTAGGAAAGGTTGGAGGGAGGGGGTAAAGGAGGTTTTGTGTGCGAGGGGCTTGGACTTCCAGGAGGCATGCATGAGCGTGTTTGATATGAGTGAATGGAGACAAATGGTTTTTAATACTTGACGTGCTGTTGGAGTGTGAGCAAAGTAACATTTATGAAGGGATTCATGGAAACCGGCAGGCCGGACTTGAGTCCTGGAGATGGGAAGTACAGTGCCTGCACTCAGAAGGAGGGGTGTTAATGTTGCAGTTTAAAAACTGTAGTGTAAAGCACCCTTCTGGCAAGACAGTGATGGAGTGAATGATGGTGAAAGTTTTTCTTTTTCGGGCCACCCTGCCTTGGTGGGAATCGGCCAGTGTGATAATAAAAAAAAAAAATAATAAAATAATAAAAAATATATATATATACAATATATATATATGTATATATATATGCACTAAGATCACAGTAAACAGGTGATTTTAAAATATGCAAAACAACCACTGTGAAAGAGTAGTGAAATTCCAAGCGCTTTTGTGACTACTCACATTGTCATAGTTCCTTGACAATGTGAGTAGTCACGAAAGTGCTTGGAATTTCACAACTCTTTCACAGTGGTTGTTTTGCATATATATATATATATATATATATATATATATATATATATATATATATATATATATATATATATATATATATATATATATATATATTTTTTGGAGTGGTTGGTGCAATTATTTAATAAATGTATGGAAGAGGGTAAGGTACCTAGGGATTGGCAGAGAGCATGCATAGTTCCTTTGTATAAAGGCAAAGGGGATAAAAGAGAGTGCAAAAATTATAGGGGGATAAGTCTGTTGAGTGTACCTGGTAAAGTGTATGGTAGAGTTATAATTGAAAGAATTAAGAGTAAGACGGAGAATAGGATAGCAGATGAACAAGGAGGCTTTAGGAAAGGTAGGGGGTGTGTGGACCAGGTGTTTACAGTGAAACATATAAGTGAACAGTATTTAGATAAGGCTAAAGAGGTCTTTGTGGCATTTATGGATTTGGAAAAGGCGTATGACAGGGTGGATAGGGGGGCAATGTGGCAGATGTTGCAAGTGTATGGTGTAGGAGGTAGGTTACTGAAAGCAGTGAAGAGTTTTTACGAGGACAGTGAGGCTCAAGTTAGAGTATGTAGGAAAGAGGGAAATTTTTTCCCAGTAAAAGTAGGCCTTAGACAAGGATGTGTGATGTCACCGTGGTTGTTTAATATATTTATAGATGGGGTTGTAAGAGAAGTAAATGCGAGGGTCTTGGCAAGAGGCGTGGAGTTAAAAGATAAAGAATCACACACAAAGTGGGAGTTGTCACAGCTGCTCTTTGCTGATGACACTGTGCTCTTGGGTGATTCTGAAGAGAAGCTGCAGAGATTGGTGGATGAATTTGGTAGGGTGTGCAAAAGAAGAAAATTAAAGGTGAATACAGGAAAGAGTAAGGTTATGAGGATAACAAAAAGATTAGGTGATGAAAGATTGAATATCAGATTGGAGGGAGAGAGTATGGAGGAGGTGAACGTATTCAGATATTTGGGAGTGGACGTGTCAGCGGATGGGTCTATGAAAGATGAGGTGAATCATAGAATTGATGAGGGAAAAAGAGTGAGTGGTGCACTTAGGAGTCTGTGGAGACAAAGAACTTTGTCCTTGGAGGCAAAGAGGGGAATGTATGAGAGTATAGTTTTACCAACGCTCTTATATGGGTGTGAAGCGTGGGTGATGAATGTTGCAGCGAGGAGAAGGCTGGAGGCAGTGGAGATGTCATGTCTGAGGGCAATGTGTGGTGTGAATATAATGCAGAGAATTCGTAGTTTGGAAGTTAGGAGGAGGTGCGGGATTACCAAAACTGTTGTCCAGAGGGCTGAGGAAGGGTTGTTGAGGTGGTTCGGACATGTAGAGAGAATGGAGCGAAACAGAATGACTTCAAGAGTGTATCAGTCTGTAGTGGAAGGAAGGCGGGGTAGGGGTCGGCCTAGGAAGGGTTGGAGGGAGGGGGTAAAGGAGGTGTTGTGTGCGAGGGGCTTGGACTTCCAGCAGGCATGCGTGAGCGTGTTTGATAGGAGTGAATGGAGACAAATGGTTTTTAATACTTGACGTGCTGTTGGAGTGTGAGCAAAGTAACATTTATGAAGGGATTCAGGGAAACCGGCAGGCCGGACTTGAGTCCTGGAGATGGGAAGTACAGTGCCTGCACTCTGAAGGAGGGGTGTTAATGTTGCAGTTTAAAAACTGTAGTGTAAAGCACCCTTCTGGCAAGACAGTGATGGAGTGAATGATGGTGAAAGTTTTTCTTTTTCGGGCCACCCTGCCTTGGTGGGAATCGGCCAGTGTGATAATAAAAATAAAAAAATATTTTTTTTTTTTTTTTTTTTTTTTTTTTTTTCAACAAGTTGGCCGCCTCCCACCGAGGCAGGGTGACCCAAAAAAGAAAGAAAATCCCCAAAAAGAAAATACTTTCATCATCATTCAACACTTTCACCACACTCACACATTATCACTGCTTTTGCAGAGGTGCTCAGAATACAACAGCTTAGAAGCATATATGTATAAAGATACACAACACATCCCTCCAAACTGCCAATATCCCAAACCCCTCCTTTAAAGTGCAGGCATTGTACTTCCCATTTCCAAGACTCAAGTCCGACTATATGAAAATAACCAGTTTCCCTGAATCCCTTCACTAAATATTACCCTGCTCACACTCCAACAGATCGTCAGGTCCCAAGTATCATTCGCCTCCATTCACTCCTATCTAACACGCTCATGCACGCTTGCTGGAAGTCCAAGCCCCTAGCCCACAAAACCTCCTTTACCCCCTCTTTCCAACCCTTTCGAGGACGACCCCTACCCCTCCTTCCTTCCCCTATAGATTTATATGCTTTCCATGTCATTCTACTTTGATCCATTCTCTCTAAATGACCAAACCACCTCAACAACCCCTCTTCTGCCCTCTGACTAATGCTTTTATTAACTCCACACCTTCTCCTAATTTCCACACTCCGAATTTTCTGCATAATATTTACACCACACATTGCCCTTAGACAGGACATCTCCACTGCCTCCAACCGTCTCCTCGCTGCTGCATTCACAACCCAAGCTTCACATCCATATAAGAGTGTTGGTACTACTATACTTTCATACATTCCCTTCTTTGCCTCCATAGATAACGTTTTTTGACTCCACATATACCTCAATGCACCACTCACCTTTTTTCCCTCATCAATTCTATGATTAACCTCATCCTTCATAAATCCATCCGCCGACACGTCAACTCCCAAGTATCTGAAAACATTCACTTCTTCCATACTCCTCCTCCCCAATTTGATATCCAATTTTTCTTTATCTAAATCATTTGATACCCTCATCACCTTACTCTTTTCTATGTTCACTTTCAACTTTCTACCTTTACACACATTCTCAAACTCATCCACTAACCTTTGCAATTTTTCTTTAGAATCTCCCATAAGCACAGTATCATCAGCAAAAAGTAACTGTGTCAATTCCCATTTTGAATTTGATTCCCCATAATTTAATCCCACCCCTCTCCCGAACACCCTAGCATTTACTTCTTTTACAACCCCATCTATAAATATATTAAACAACCATGGTGACATTACACATCCCTGTCTAAGACCTACTTTTACCGGGAAGTATTCGCCCTCTCTTCTACACACCCTAACCTGAGCCTCACTATCCTCATAAAAGCTCTTTACAGCATTTAGTAACTTACCACCTATTCCATATACTTGCAACATCTGCCACATTGCTCCTCTATCCACTCTATCATATGCCTTTTCTAAATCCATAAATGCAATAAAAACTTCCCTACCTTTATCTAAATACTGTTCACATATATGTTTCAATGTAAACACTTGATCTACACATCCCCTACCCACTCTGAAGCCTCCCTGCTCATCCGCAATCCTACATTCTGTCTTACCTCTAATTCTTTCAATTATAACCCTACTGTATACTTTTCCTGGTATACTCAGTAAACTTATTCCTGTATAATTTTTACAATATCTTTTGTCCCCTTTCCCTTTATATAAAGGGACTATACATGCTCTCCACCAATCCCTAGGTACCTTCCCCTCTTTCATACATTTATTAAACAAAAGTACCAACCACTCCAACACTATATCCCCCCCTGCTTTTAACATTTCTGTCATGATCCCATCAGTTCCAGTTGCTTTATCCCCTTTCATTCTACGTAATGCCTCACGTATCTCCACCACACTTACATTCTGCTCTTCTTCACTCCTAAAAGATGGTATACCTCCCTGGCCAGTGCATGAAATTACCGCCTCCCTTTCTTCCTCAACATTTAAAAGTTCCTCAAAATATTCTCGCCATCTACCTAATACCTCCCTCTCCCCATCTACTAACTCCCCTACTCTGTTTTTAACTGACAAATCCATACTTTCCCTAGGCTTTCTTAACTTGTTTAACTCACTCCAAAATTTTTTCTTATTTTCATTAAAATTTCTTGACAGTGCCTCTCCCACTCTTTCATCTGCTCTCCTTTTGCCCTCTATCACCACTCTCTTCACCTTTCTTTTACTCTACATATACTCTTCTCTTCTTATAACACTTCTGCTTTGTAAAAACCTCTCGTAAGCTACCTTTTTCTCTTTTATGACACCCTTTACTTCATCATTCCACCAATCACTCCTCTTTCCTCCTGCCCCCACCCTCCTATAACCACAAACTTCTGCCCCACATTCTAATACTGCATTTTTAAAACTATTCCAACCCTCTTCAACCCCCCCACTACTCATCTTTGCACTAGCCCACCTTTCTGCCAATAGTCGCTTATATCTCGCCCGAACTTCCTCCTCCCTTAGTTTATACACTTTCACCTCCCTCTTACTTGTTGTTGCCACCTTCCTCTTTTCCCATCTACCTCATACTCTAACTGTAGCTACAACTAAATAATGATCCGATATATCAGTTGCCCCTCTATAAACATGTACATCCTGGAGCCTACCCATCAACCTTTTATCCACCAATACATAATCTAACAAACTACTTTCATTACGTGCTACATCATACCTTGTATATTTATTTATCCACTTTTTCATAAAATATGTATTACTTATTACCAAATTTCTTTCTACCCATAGCTCAATTAATATATATATATATATATATATATATGTATATATATATATATATATAATGTATATATATATAATATATATATATATATATATAAATATAGATATAAACAGCTATTGGAGGATAGATGGGCTAATGAGAGCATAGGCAATGGGGTCGAAGAGGTATGGGGTAGGTTTAAAAATGTAGTGTTAGAGTGTTCAGCAGAAGTTGGTGGTTACAGGAAAGTGGGTGCAGGAGGGAAGAGGAGCGATTGGTGGAATGATGATGTAAAGAGAGTAGTAAGGGAGAAAAAGTTAGCATATGAGAAGTTTTTACAAAGTAGAAGTGATGCAAGGAGGGAAGAGTATATGGAGAAAAAGAGAGAGGTTAAGAGAGTGGTGAAGCAATGTAAAAAGAGAGCAAATGAGAGAGTGGGTGAGATGTTATCAACAAATTTTGTTGAAAATAAGAAAAAGTTTTGGAGTGAGATTAACAAGTTAAGAAAGCCTAGAGAACAAATTGATTTGTCAGTTAAAAATAGGAGAGGAGAGTTATTAAATGGAGAGTTAGAGGTATTGGGAAGATGGAAGGAATATTTTGAGGAATTGTTAAATGTTGATGAAGATAGGGAAGCTGTGATTTCGTGTATAGGGCAAGGAGGAATAACATCTTGTAGGAGTGAGGAAGAGCCAGTTGTGAGTGTGGGGGAAGTTCGTGAGGCAGTAGGTAAAATGAAAGGGGGTAAGGCAGCCGGGATTGATGGGATAAAGATAGAAATGTTAAAAGCAGGTGGGGATATAGTTTTGGAGTGGTTGGTGCAATTATTTAATAAATGTATGGAAGAGGGTAAGGTACCTAGGGATTGGCAGAGAGCATGCATAGTTCCTTTGTATAAAGGCAAAGGGGATAAAAGAGAGTGCAAAAATTATAGGGGGATAAGTCTGTTGAGTGTACCTGGTAAAGTGTATGGTAGAGTTATAATTGAAAGAATTAAGAGTAAGACGGAGAATAGGATAGCAGATGAACAAGGAGGCTTTAGGAAAGGTAGGGGGTGTGTGGACCAGGTGTTTACAGTGAAACATATAAGTGAACAGTATTTAGATAAGGCTAAAGAGGTCTTTGTGGCATTTATGGATTTGGAAAAGGCGTATGACAGGGTGGATAGGGGGGCAATGTGGCAGATGTTGCAAGTGTATGGTGTAGGAGGTAGGTTACTGAAAGCAGTGAAGAGTTTTTACGAGGATAGTGAGGCTCAAGTTAGAGTATGTAGGAAAGAGGGAAATTTTTTCCCAGTAAAAGTAGGCCTTAGACAAGGATGTGTGATGTCACCGAGGTTGTTTAATATATTTATAGATGGGGTTGTAAGAGAAGTAAATGCGAGGGTCTTGGCAAGAGGCGTGGAGTTAAAAGATAAAGAATCACACACAAAGTGGGAGTTGTCACAGCTGCTCTTTGCTGATGACACTGTGCTCTTGGGAGATTCTGAAGAGAAGTTGCAGAGATTGGTGGATGAATTTGGTAGGGTGTGCAAAAGAAGAAAATTAAAGGTGAATACAGGAAAGAGTAAGGTTATGAGGATAACAAAAAGATTAGGTGATGAAAGATTGAATATCAGATTGGAGGGAGAGAGTATGGAGGAGGTGAACGTATTCAGATATTTGGGAGTGGACGTGTCAGCAGATGGGTCTATGAAAGATGAGGTGAATCATAGAATTGATGAGGGAAAAAGAGTGAGTGGTGCACTTAGGAGTCTGTGGAGACAAAGAACTTTGTCCTTGGAGGCAAAGAGGGGAATGTATGAGAGTATAGTTTTACCAACGCTCTTATATGGGTGTGAAGCGTGGGTGATGAATGTTGCAGCGAGGAGAAGGCTGGAGGCAGTGGAGATGTCATGTCTGAGGGCAATGTGTGGTGTGAATATAATGCAGAGAATTCGTAGTTTGGAAGTTAGGAGGAGGTGCGGGATTACCAAAACTGTTGTCCAGAGGGCTGAGGAAGGGTTGTTGAGGTGGTTCGGACATGTAGAGAGAATGGAACGAAACAGAATGACTTCAAGAGTGTATCAGTCTGTAGTGGAAGGAAGGCGGGGTAGGGGTCGGCCTAGGAAAGGTTGGAGGGAGGGGGTAAAGGAGGTTTTGTGTGCGAGGGGCTTGGACTTCCAGGAGGCATGCATGAGCGTGTTTGATAGGAGTGAATGGAGACAAATGGTTTTTAATACTTGACGTGCTGTTGGAGTGTGAGCAAAGTAACATTTATGAAGGGATTCAGGGAAACCGGCAGGCCGGACTTGAGTCCTGGAGATGGGAAGTACAGTGCCTGCACTCTGAAGGAGGGGTGTTAATGTTGCAGTTTTAAAAACTGTAGTGTAAAGCACCCTTCTGGCAAGACAGTGATGGAGTGAATGATGGTGAAAGTTTTTCTTTTTCGGGCCACCCTGCCTTGGTGGGAATCGGCCGGTGTGATAATAAAAAAAAAATATATATATATATATGTATATATATATATATATATATATATATATATATATATATATATATATATATATATATATATATATATATATTGACAAGTTGGCCGTCTTCCACCGAGGCAGGGTGACCCAAAATGAAATAAAATCCCAAAAAGAAAATACTTTTCATCATTCAACACTTTCACCTCACTCATACATAATCACTGTTTTTGCAGAGGTGCCCTGAGCACAACAGTTTAGAAGCATATACATATAAAGATACACAACATATCCCTCCAAACTGCCAATATCCCAAATCCCTCCTTTAGAGTGCAGGCATTGTACTTCCCATTTCCAGTACTGAAGTCCAACTATATAAAAATAACCAGTTTCCCTGAATCTCTTCACTAAATATTACCCTGCTCACACTCCAACAGCTCGTCAGGTCCCAAATACCATTCGTCTCCATTCACTCCTATCGAACACATTCATGCACGCTTGCTGGAAGTCCAAGGCCCTCGCCCACAAGACCTCCTTTACCCCCTCCCTCCAACCTTTTCGAGGATGACCCCTACCCCGCCTTCCTACCCCTACAGATTTATATGCTCTCCATGTCATTCTACTTTCATCCATTCTCTCTAAATGGCCAAACCACCTCAACAACCCCTCTTCAGCCCTCTGACTAATTATTATTTTATTATTTTTTTTATTATCACACTGGCCGATTCCCACCAAGGCAGGGTGGCCCGAAAAAGAAAAACTTTCACCATCATTCACTCCATCACTGTCTTGCCAGAAGGGTGCTTTACACTACAGTTTTTAAACTGCAACATTAACACCCCTCCTTCAGAGTGCAGGCACTGCACTTCCCATCTCCAGGACTCAAGTCCGGCCTGCCGGTTTCCCTGAACCCCTTCATAAATGTTACTTTGCTCACATTCCAACAGCACGTCAAGTATTAAAAACCATTTGTCTCCATTCACTCCTATCAAACACGCTCACGCATGCCTGTTGGAAGTCCAAGCCCCTCTGACTAATACGTACTTTTATTAACGCCACACCTTCTCCTAGTTTCCACACTCTGAATTCTCTGCAGATGGTGGAGATGTCCTTAGACAGGACATCTCCACCACCTCCAACCACCTCCTCGCTGCAGCATTTACAACCCAAGCTTCACACCCATACAAGAGTGTTGGTACCACTACTTTCATACATTCCCTTCTTTGCCTCAATAGATAATGTCTTTTGTCTCCACATATATCTCAATGCACCACTCACCTCTTTTCCTGCATCAATTCTATGGTTAACCTCATCCTTCATACATCCATCCACTGACACATCAACTCCCAAATATCTGAAAACATTCACTTCTTCCATACTCCTCCTTTCCAATTTGATATCCAATTTTTCTTTATCTAAATCATTTGATACCCTCATCACCTTAATCTTTTCTATGTTCACTTTCAACTTTCTACCTTTACACACTCTGCCAAACTCGTCCACTAACCTTCGCAACTTTTCTTTAGAATCTCCCATAAGCACAGTATAATCAGCAAAAATTTACTGTTAATTCCTATTTTGTATTTGATTCCCCATAATTTAATCCCACCCCTCTCCCCAACATCCTAGCATTTACTTCTTTTACAACCCCATTTATAAATACAGTGGACCCCTGCATAACGGTATTAATCCGTTCCTGAGAGCTCATTGTTATGCGAAATTATCGTTATGCGAATGAATTTTCCCCATAAGAAATAATGGAAATCAAATTAAGCCGTGCAAGACACCCCAAAGTATGAAAAAAAAAAATTTTACCACATGAAATATTAATTTTAATACACACAAACTGAAAAAGGCATGCACAGTTACATGACACTTACCTTTATTGAAGATCTGGTGATGACTGATGGGATGGGAGGAGGAGAGAGTCTTAGTGTTTAGAAGGGGAATCCCCTTCCATTAAGACTTGAGGTGTCAAGTCCTTTTCTGGGGTTACTTCCCTTCTTCTTTTAATGCCACTAGGACCAGCTTCAGAGTCACTGGACTTCTGTCGCACAACATATCTGTCCATAGTGGCCTGTACCTCTCGTTCCTTTATGACTTCCCTAAAGTGTTTCACAAGTGTCAGTGTAATAGTCACCAGCACGGCTTGCAATAGCTGTGTTAGGGTGATTGCACTTTAAGCCACATTCCACACATTTCCTTAATCTTTGAAGTAGGTAACTTCTTCAGTTTCTCTCTCCCCTCCTACGAACCAGTTTCCTCAGGTCTGGCCTCTTGCTGTTGAAGTTGATCTAGCAGCTCATCAGTGGTTAGTTCTTCATTGTCCTCCTCCACCAACTCTTCCACCTCATCCCCACTAACCTCCAACCCCAAGGACTTTCCCAATGCCACAATGGATTCCTCAACTGGCATACTCCTCTCAGGGTTAGCCTGAAACCCTTCAAAATCCCTTTGGTCTACACATTCTGGCCACAGTTTCTTCCAAGCAGAGTTCAAGGTCCTCTTAGTCACTCCCTCCCAAGCCTTACCTATAAGGTTTACACAGTTAAGGATATTAAAGTGATCTCTCCAAAACTCTCTTACAGTCAGTTGAGTTTCTGAGGTCACTACAAAGCACCTTTCAAACAGAGCTTTTGTGTACAGTTTTTTGAAGTTTGCAATAACCTGCTGGTCCATGGGCTGCAGGAGAGGAGTTGTATTAGGAGGCAAAAACTTCACCTTAATGAAGCTCATGTCCCCGTAAAGTCGCTCTGCCACGTCTGTAGGATGACCAGGGGCATTGTCTAACACCAGGAGGCACTTAAGGTCTAATTTCTTTTCAGTTAGGTAATCTTTCACATTGGGGGCAAATGCATGATGTAACCAGTCATAGAAAAAGTCCCTAGTGACCCATGCCTTACTGTTTGCCCTCCACAGCACACACAAATTAGCCTTGAGGATATTCTTTTGCCTGAATGCTCTGGGAGTTTCTGAGTGATACACTAATAAAGGCTTCACTTTGCAATCACCACTAGCATTGGAACACATCAACAAAGTAAGCCTGTCTTTCATAGGCTTATGTCCTGGGAGTGCCTTTTCCTCCTGAGTAATGTAGATCCTGCTTGGCATTTTCTTCCAAAACAGGCCTGTTTCATCACAATTAAACACTTGTTCAGGTTTCAGTCCTTCACTGTCTATGTACTCCTTGAATTCCTGCACATATTTTTCAGCTGCTTTGTGGTCCGAACTGGCAGCCTCACCATGCCTTATCACACTATGTATGCCACTATGCTTCTTAAATCTCTCAAACCAACCTTTGCTGGCCTTAAATTCACTCACATCATCACTAGTTGCAGGCATTTTTTTAATTAAATCCTCATGCAACTTCCTAGCCTTTTCACTTATGTTCACTTGAGAGATGCAATCTCCTGCTATCTGTTTTTCATTTATCCATACCAATAAGAGTCTCTCAACATCTTCCATCACTTGCGATCTCTGTTTCGAAAACACAGTTGAACCTTTGGCAAGAACAGCTTCCTTGATTGCCATTTTGTTGCCCACAATAGTAGTGATGGTTGATTGGGGTTTATTATACAACCTGGCCAGCTCGGAGACACGCACTCCACTTTCATACTTAGCAATGATCTCTTTCTTCATCTCTATAGTAATTCTCACCCTTATTGCTGTAGGGTTGGCACTAGAAGCTTTCTTGGGGCCCATGGTCACTTATTTTGCAGATAAAATCACCAAAAACACTGTAATAATACGAAATGTTCCGATTGTATGCTTGGATGTTACCGCGGAGGCTGGCTGGTAAACAATGCCACCGGCGGAACATGTGAGGCTGGCTCAGGCCGCACATTAGACGCGTCTCGGACGAACAGCGTTGAGCGGGTTTTTTAGCGGTATTCGAGGCAAAATCTTAGCGATAAAATGTATCTGTATGCGGATTTAACGTTATGTAATGCCAACGGTATGCGGGGGTCCACTGTATACATGTATTAACAACCATGGTGACATTACACATCCCTGTCTACGACCCACCTTTACCGGGAAGTAGTCTCCCTCTCTTCTACACACCCTAACCTTAGCTCACTATCCTCATAAAAACTCTTTACAGCATTTAGTAACTTACTACCTATTCTACATACAGTACAGTGAACCCTCGGCTAACGATATTAATCCGTTCCTGAGAGTTCATCGTTAGATGAAATTATCGTTAGTCGAATTAATTTTCCCCATAAGAAATAATGGAAATCCAATTAATCCATTCCAGACAGCCAAAAGTATTATTTTTTTTTTTTTCATGAAATATACATTTCCCTACAAAGAAAACAATGAGACATGGACAATAACTATATAAATAAATGTTAAAATGACACTTACCTTTATTGAAGATGTAGTGATGAGTGATGAGAGACTGTTTTCTTGAACACTGGATTTTCAGAGTGATACATGAGTAAAGGCTTCACTTTGCAATTCCCACTAGCATTACAACAAAACAAGAAAGTTAGCCTGTCTTTCATAGGCTTGTGTCCTGGGAGTGCCTTTTCCTCCTGAGTAATGTAGGTCCTGTTTGGTATTTTCTTCCAGAACATGCCTGTTTCGTCACAATTGAACACTTGTTGGGGTTGGAATTTTTCAGCTTCGCCATGCCTTATCACACTGTCTATGCCACTACAATTCTTAAATCTCTCAAACCAACCTTTGCTGGCCTTAAATTCACCAATATGAGCACTAGTTAACACTTACACTCACTCACCCATTTGACCATAAACAGAAATATCAATCTCAATCTCAAAATAATGAATCTTAACTAGTCATAAGTTGGCCTGTGATACTCCAATACTGAAACTATGTATAGTGCCAAAACAAAAGCATTCACATTACTAAACTCACAAACTAGTATTTAGTCACTTAGCCATAATACCAACTTACCTCATAATTTTGTAATATTTTAAACTTAAGATTTAATTTAAGTCTGCCCGAAATGCCTAGCCATGCTAGGTGTTCTAGTGGTACACTCTGTAATTATTATTTTACTACATGTAAACCATACAATAACCAAATTCTGTAAACTCAGCATTGTAATCCTTATAGAGAATAAACTTGCAATTTGAATTCACCTGGGTGTTAGTCGACTGGTGCGGGTCGCATCCTGGGGGACAAGATTAACCCTTAAACTCTCCAAATGTAGATCTATGTTTTTTTCAACATATGAAAGTATGTAAAAAAGTAGATCTTTTTTTTCACATTTGAAAACGTGTAAAAAAAACTTTGATCTTTTTTTTTTTTGTTATATTTGAAAATATGTAAAAAAAAACGTAGATCTACTTTTGGAGCACTACGCATGTGAACGTAGATCTGCTTGGACCGTTTAAGGGTTAAGGACCCCAATGGAAATAAGTTAGACAGTCCTCGATGACTCACTGACTTTCTTGGGTTATCCTGGGTGGCTAACCCTCTGGGGTTAATTGTTTCTCGTTAAGCCACACCAACAACAGTCTCCCCACATCTTTGAGTAGTACAGCAGACGGTGGTGCAGCAACAGCTGATGGTGGTGCAGCAACAGCTGATGGTGGTGCAGCAACAGCTGATGGTGGTGCAGCTGACCATGGTACAATAGTATTCCGATAGTATTTCTCACCCTCTTTACCACAGAGTCGGCACTAGAAGCTTTCTTTGGGCCCCTGGTGGCTTATTTAGCAGTTACAAGCACTATAAACAATGGAATAATACAAAATGTATCGAATGTATGCATGAAACCGGCCACCCTGGCTTGTAAACAATGACGGCAGGGCAGCTGAGGCACTCAGGCTGGACGGACAGGTTCGGGACAAATCACGTTGGGTGAGTTTTTTATCGTTAGGTGGGCCAAAATTTTTACACTCAATCGCTTCGTTAGGCGGATTTAACGTTATGCGATGCGTTCATTAGCCGAGGGTCCACTGTACTTGCAACATCTGCCACATTGCCACTCTATCCACTCTGTCATATGACTTTTCTAAATCCACAAATGCAATGAAAACTTCCCTACCTTTAAATACTGTTCATGTATATGCTTCAATGTAAACACTTGATCTACACATCCCCTACCCACTCTAAAACCTCCTTGCTCATCTGCAATCCTACATTCTGTCTTGCCTCTAATTTTTTCAATAATAACCCTACCATACACTTTTCCTGGTATACTCAGTGAACTTATCCCTCTATAATTTTTACAATATCTTTTGTCCCCCTTCCCTTTATATAAAGGAATTATAAATGCTCTCTGCCAATCCCTAGGTACCTTCCCCTCTTTCATACATTTATTAAATAAAAATACCAACCACTCCAACACTGTATCCTCCCCTGCTTTTAACATTTCTGTCATAATCCCGTCAGTTCCAGCTGCTTTACCCCCTTTCATTCTACGTAATGCCTCACGCACCTCCCCCACTCTCACATCCTGGTATTCTTCACTCCTGAAAGATGGTATACGTCCCTGGCCAGTGCATGAAATTACCACCTCCCTTTCTTCATCGACATTTAAAAGTTCCTCAAAATATTCCCACCATCTACCCAATACCTTGATCTCCCCATCTACTAACTCCCCTCCTCTGTTTTTAACTGACAAATCCATCCATTCCCTAGGTTTTCTTAACTTGTTTATCTCCAAATGTTTTCTTATTTTCATCAAAATTTCTTGACAGTGCCTCTCCCACTCTATCATCTGCTCTCCTTTTACACTCTCTTCACCTTTCTTTTACTCTCCATATACATACTCTGCTCTTCTTATAACACTTCTGCTTTGTAAAAACCTCTCATAAACTACCTTCTTCTCTTTTATCACACCCTTTACTTCATCATTCCACCAATCACTCCTCTTTCCTCCTGCACCCACCCTCCTATAGCCACAAACTTCTGCCCCCACATTCTAATACTGCATTTTTAAAACTATTCCAACCCTCTTCAATCCCCCCACTACTCATCTTTGCACTAGCCCACCTTTCTGCCAGTAGTTGGTTATATCTCACCCGAACTTCCTCCCTTAGTCTATAAACTTTCACCTCTCTCTTACTTGTTGTTGCCAGTTTCATTTTGTCCCATCTATCTCTTACTCTAACTATAGCTACAACTAAATAATGATCCATACACAAATAACCTGCACATAGAAGAGAGGAGCTTACGACGACATTTCGGTCTGACTTGGACCATTTACAAAGTCACACTAACGAAAAGGAGAGCAGGAAGGGTATATATAGGCAGGAGGTGGTAGTAGTAGTAGTAGTGGTAGTAGTGGAGGTGGAAGGAAGTAGTAGTGGGGAGGTGGTAAGAGTAGGAGGGGCCAGTCAAATACTAAGAAAGATGAGCACTGCAAGGGAGCTAGGTGCCCACAGAGGGAAAGAGCAAGAACACCGAGGGGGAGAAAAACAAATAAATAAATAAAAGGAACAAATACACAGGGCAGGAGAAAGACAACCCCTCCCCACTACTACTTCCTTCCACCTCCACTACTTCCACTACTAATACTACTACCACCTCCTGCCTATATATACCCTTCCTGCTCTCCTTTTCGTTAGTGTGACTTTGTAAATGGTCCAAGTCGGACCGAAACGTCGTCGTAAGCTCCTTCCTTCTATGTGCAGGTTATTTGTGTATTGTTCCAGTCACGGTATTGTGCCTTTTTGTTATTAATGATCCGATACATCAGTTGCCCCTTTATAAACGTACATCCTGAAGCCTACCCATCAACCTTTTATCCACCAATACATAATCTAACAAACTATTTTCATTACGTGCTATATCATACCTTGTATATTTATTTATCCTCTTTTTTCATAAAATATGTATTACTTATTACCAAACCTCTTTCTACACATAGCTCAATTAAAGGCTCCCCATTTTCATTTACCCCTGGCACCCCAAATTTACCTACTACTCCCTCCACAACATTTTTACCCACTTTAGCATTGAAATCCCCAACCACAAGTACTCTCACACTTGGTTCAAATCTCCCCACACACTCGATTCCCAAAACCTCTCTCTCTCCTCTACACTTCTCTCTTCTCCTGGTGCATATACGCTTATTATAACCCACTTTTCACATACAACCTTTATTTTACTCCACATAATTCTTTAATTAACACATTTATACTCCCTTTTTTCCTGCCATAGCTTATCCTTCAACATTGTTGCTACTCCTTCTTTAGCTCTAACTCTATTTGAAACCCCTGACCTAATCCCATTTACTTCTCTCCACTGAAACTCTCCCACCCCCTTCAGCTTCGTTTCACTTAAAGCCAGGACATCCAGCTTCTCATTCATAGTATCCACAATCATCTCTTTCTTATCACTCACACAACATTAATGTACATTCAGACATCCCACTTTGACAATTTTCTTCTTTTTAGTAATCTTTACAGGAAAAGGGTTTACTAGCCCATTGTTCCCGGTATTTTAGTTGAATAAAGTATAACTTATTAGTATTCCTGGGAGACTTGACCTGGTGACCCAACACACTTTATTTCCTGATGACCCAACTTGGCCACCAAGTTTTAACAATTTTTTAACACATTGGCTGCTTCCCACCAAGGCAGGGTGACCCAAAAAGAAAGAAAAATTAAAAAAGGAAAAAACTTTCATCATTCAACACTTCCACCATCATTCATACATAATCACTATCTTTGCAGAGGAGCTCAGGTACGACAGTTTAGATGTCCCTCCAAACAGCAAATATCCCAAACCCCTCCTTTAAAGTGCAGGCATTGTACCTCCCACCTCCAGGACTTGAGTCCAGCTAACTGGTTTCCCTGAATCCCTTCACAAAATATTACCCTGCTTACACTGCAACAGTGCATCAGGTCCCAAAAGCTATTCGTGGCCATTCACTTCTATCTAACATGCTCATGCATGCTTGCTGGAAATCCAAGCCCCTTGCCCACAAAGCCTCCTTAGACATAACATCTCCACTGATTTCAGCCTCCTCGCTGCAGCATTTACAACCCATGCTTCACACCAATATAAGATTGTTGGTACCATTATATGTACTCTTATCCCTTTCAGGGTCCAAGGCCCAAATCTGGAGTCACGCACCAGTGTCCAAGAATTTTCAAAAAAAAAATTTGTTATTTTTTCTTATGAAATCGTAGAGAATCTTTTTGTGAAGGTAATAAAACAAAAGGTACGAAATTTGGTGGAAAATTGACGAAATTATGCTCTCGCGAATTTTGATGTGTCAGCGATATTTACGAATCGGCGATTTTGCCGACTTTGACTCCCATTTTAGGCCAATTACATTATTCCAATCAACCAAATTCTTAGCTATTTCACTAGTATTACTTCTATTCTATCGATTGAGCACAAGAAATCGCCAAGTCAACTGTTTCAACTACAAAATAAAGTGATCGGAAATTGTTAATTTGGCCAATTTAACACAAAGTTCAAAATATTCCAATTTCAAAATAGGGTCCAGAATAAACAATGTAGGCATTCCTGGCACTAAACTAACATTTCCTCTGTTCATCAGTCATGTTTTGAGGCTTTACAAATAAATTCCATTTTGATTTTTTATTCACATAATGAATTTTTATTCACACCAAAAAATAGAAGATTTACTGCTATGCAATACTGTAATAATTGTATAAATATCATCACCATATTTGTGAATGTATATTAGACCCACCAGCTGACGTGTATTAGACGTGTGAGGTCGTTTGTTTACTCTTGAATATCGGCAAAAATTTAACATTTCCGCTACTTTGAGCTCAGTTTCAAGCCATTTCCAGTGCTAAAACCAATCAAAATCATCTCTATTTCTGTAATATGTCTTCCATTCTATCAAATGAGACCAAGAAATCGCAAATACAACTATAAAAAACATACGAAAAAACACTGCAAAGTTGCTGTTTTAATCAAAAAATCATGATTTCAGTTTTTTTCTCTCATTATACACAGTGTGCTGCAGGATCTGTTTTATGTGGTGCACACATACCACATAGATGTATTCTCTCATATCTAGGCCCAAATGTACCACTCACAGTTTATCAGAGTGAGCTGAGCTCATGGCGTAGATCTACGGTTTGGACACTCACCATAAAGCCGTAGATCTACGGGACGGACCCTGAAAGGGTTATACATTTCCTTCTTTGCCTCTATTACCTGGAGTTTACCTGGAGAGAGTTTCGGGGGTCAACGCCCCCGCGGCCCGGTCTGTGACCAGGATAATGCTCTGTTTCCACAGATACCTCAGTGCACCACCCACTGTTTTTCCATCAGTTCTATGGTTTACCCTGTCCTTCTTAAACCCATCTGCTGACAAATATAAATTCACAAATAACCAACACCTTATAGAGAAAATTGCCATGGATGACCCTAGAAAGGAGGTAATTGATTTTAAAATCTGTATTTAATGTTTAAAACCAAACTAAAAACTTTTCTTAAGATAAAAAGACAAGTGTATCATCAGGATCTAGAGAGATCAATCTGGAAAATTATATTTTGGGGAGATTGAAACTCAGAACTCATCAAAGGTATATCAAAGGTAAGGCAGCACATACAGACTTCAGTAAGAAGTGAGGGTGAACAGAAATCCATGCTTCTTGTTGCTCATTTTATTAATTATTTAAAAAAAGATACATTTAATCTTTATAAAACAAAAAATTTTAGAAAATTATCTGGTTAAAGCACATATTTTATCGTGTTTAATTACAGTAAATTCAGTAAAAAAAATGGCATATAGAAAAGCAAAACTGTTTGAGAATCCAGTAGATCTTCTGATTTTTCAAGAACTAATAATTAAGAACCCAGCTTACTTGTAGGCTTTTCTAGAAATCAACCATGGTCTCAATCCTGAGTGTGCTGGTTTTACAGCTTCTACTGTACGTGAGATTCACTGTCTTCCAAAAACAAAATTTACTTGCACAAATAAAATTGAACCTTGTACATTATTACTAGAAACATCTCATACTGTAATTGGGAGTAAAATTTACATTTACAATAAAAATGACAGCCACTTCATTCATTTATGCAAACATAAGTAATGTAATATTAATAGTCAAATATAAAACCATAGAGAAGAATTAGATGTAATAAATAGATACAGGAGGACCCCACTTATACAGCAGGTTAGGTTCCGGGCTACTGACGTAAACACAAAATTACTATAAAGTTAATCATGGCCTTTTTTCACTTTCAAATGTATACAAAAGCCTGGAAACATGTTTACACTATCATACATTAAGTGAGCAATAGAGCTAGGCCTAAAAATTGCATATATAGTACACATGACTCAGCTTATAGTGAGTAGTGAATATATTTATTGTAGGAAGCCTGAATAAATGAAGAATAAGCAAAAATGAAAACCTCTGCATTAGTGAAATAGTGTAAAGTGAAGTGCTACAAAGGTGAGGCCCTCCTGTAGTTACTAAGACAACTCATGAGAACACTTCTGTTACCCACACAAGGCACTTGGCATTACATAGCAATGAATGTAAATTACTATTGAATGATCAACAGCAATCATGTTTAATGAATTTGTACTGCCACTTACTGTAACATTTTTGTTAAATCATGTACTGCATTACACAACATAGGTTTGATCAAATTTTAAGTACAAATTATAACATAATTAAAGAGAGAGAGACGATAAAATTCCTAAACATAATCATATTTAAATTGGAAATTTAATAAACACAAATCATGATGTGACTCTAATGAACAGTATGGCATTAAAATTATTTCTGCAAGTGAATACACACTACAACAGTAAAATTAAAAAAATCATGATGTGACTTTAATGAACAGTATGGCATTAAAATTATTACTGCAAGTGAATATGCAATACAACAGTAAAATTAAAAAAAAAATTACTATCACTTTTAGAGATTCAAGACAAGAATACATCCTGTATCAGTACAAGCATAAAAAATCGCTGAACCACAGTACTGGCTTTAACGAATATTTGGTTTGCATAA